>NC_069503.1:26027872-26327872 GCF_027579735.1 Bombina bombina | reverse complement strand
GGACATAGTCTTAAAGGGGCATTGTTCACCAAAGTCACAATATGTCCCCAGACGGTTCTTAAAGGGCCATACACACCCAATAAAAGTTAATATGTTTTCAGGGGCACAATCTTCCTGGGGCCATAGTCATGAGGAAGGAGGCTGGCAAATAGGCTTCTCCAAAATCCAGGGAAGCAGGGCAATTTTCCATTTAAAGGGCCAGTTACAAATAGCAGTTTGTAACATCAATGTTATACTATTATGGTTTTTTTTAACAAGTCAAGTAATAACACATCAAAATAATAAAGTACTGATTTTGGTGGAGGGGTGGGGGGTCACCTTTTTATGAAAAACAAAAAATTAAAAAAAAAAATATTTTTTAATTTTTATATAAAAAAAGGCTGTAATACCTAGATTGGCCAGGGGAGGCACTGCCTCACCTGCCTCCTATGAGTGCACGTCCCAATCTTAAGTATCAGCCAATTAGAAACCTGTATTTCCCTATAGGTTTATAATTAACTGTAGAGCCCAGATAAACCATTCTCATTTAATATTAGTGTGAAGCTGCTATTTGCTCCAGTAATAAATATCACTCAGCTTATGGCCCTGTTGTATCAGTCTCATCACATTTACTGATCTAATGATAAATATCTTGTGATCTGCATATTATTTTATTTCTAATGAGGTTATTTTATAATACATTTCTTATTTCTATTAACTGCACCTGTTTATCATCAGAACGTTTATCCCACTGATCTGTGACTGATTCTTGTTGTTAGTAAAGACCTTAGTAAGTGTATTCTGCACCTTCAGCTGCTGCTGTTTATGTCACATGATCACACACTTAAAGGGACAGTGTCCTGTAAATTTGTTTTTCCCTTAAAATAACATGAAACCCCACATGTTTTTTATTATTTAAATTATATTTGCTTCATTCTCTAGATATCCTTTATCGAAGCAGCTGCAATGCACTACTGGGAGCTAGCTGAGCATATAAGGTGAGCCAATGACAAGAGGCTTGTATGTGCCACTAATCAGCAGCTAGCGCACCATAGTGCATTAAATGCTTTGTCACAAAGGTCCCCAAGGGAATAAAGCAGATTTGATAATAGAAGGAAATTAGAAAGTTGTTTAAATTTGAATCATAAAAGTTTAATTGTGACTTTGCTGTCCCTCTAATGTGTTTCTAATGACTTGTTTTACCGGTGTATAAAATAGTATAAAGTGTATGGGAAATGTCTCCTTTAGCTTTATTTTTATATAAAATAACTGTTTGCTGTCTGTAATTTATTTTCATTATTAAATTGTACACAGCCTTTTAAATGACCTGAGGCTCCGGCCCCTACTTAGCATATGCAGGAGATCACATTATATAAACATATGAGTCTGTTATTGGCTGATAGCTGTCACATGGTACAGGAGTCTGTTATTGGCTGATAGCTGTCACATGGTACAGGAGTCTGTTATTGGCTGATAGCTGTCACATGGTACAGAGGCAGAACTACATTTATCAGAAAACAATCTACTGCTCTTTTAAGTTCATAATAAGTTTTATTGCATTGTATTTTTATTATGCATTTGTGGTTTTTTAATTCTATATTTTATGTTCCTTTTAAATGGACTGAATTTGTCAAAAGAACATCTCATTATATTATCACTCTATGTAAACACAAATTCTTTCTTTTCTTAACTCTATTCAAGATAACAATTGAAACTATCATTTTAGTGCCTATCTCTCCCACACCCCCTTGCAGTGTGATTTAAGACAACTCAGTATTGACCAAGAGAAGTTTAAGGACTGGGGGTGGAGCGCATGACAAAATGTCTGACAGTGAGAATTAGTAGGAAGTACAATACCAATACTGCAGTATGCAATTTAACTTCTATTGTAACAACTTATTTTAAAAATTTCTTTCAGGAGAAAATATTGTTTCATATAAATGATAGAAAACAAAGATTATAATATATTTGTAAAGTTGTGATATGGCCCCATAAATAGATTTTCTACCATTATGTTGTATAGATCTGGGAAGATTCATATTTAAGGGGTAATTATAACACTCACAGAGCTAACTGTACTAAATGCTTGTGCTGAATCAATAGCACATATGTAATAACCTAATCAGCTGATCTGTATCACATGCAATGTAATTATAACACTCACAGAGCTAACTGTACTAAATGCTTGTGCTGAATCAATAGCACATATGTAATAACCTAAACAGCTGATCTGTATCACATGCAATGTAATTATAACACTCACAGAGCTAACTGTACTAAATGCTTGTGCTGAATCAATAGCACATATGTAATAACCTAAACAGCTGATCTGTATCACATGCAATGTAATTATAACTCTCACAGAGCTAACTGTACTAAATGCTTGTGCTGAATCAATAGCACATATGTAATAACCTAAACAGCTGATCTGTATCACATGCAATGTAATTATAACACCCACAGAGCTAACTGTACTAAATGCTTGTGCCGAATCAATAGCACATATGTAATAACCTAATCAGCTGATCTGTATCACATGCAATGTAATTATAACACTCACAGAGCTAACTGTACTAAATGCTTGTGCTGAATCAATAGCACATATGTAATAACCTAAACAGCTGATCTGTATCACATGCAATGTAATTATAACACCCACAGAGCTAACTGTACTAAATGCTTGTGCTGAATCAATAGCACATATGTAATAACCTAATCAGCTGATCTGTATCACATGCAATGTAATTATAACACCCACAGAGCTAACTGTACTAAATGCTTGTGCTGAATCAGTAGCACATATGTAATAACCTAATCAGCTGATCTGTATCACATGCAATGTAATTATAACACCCACAGAGCTAACTGTACTAAATGCTTGTGCTGAATCAATAGCACATATGTAATAACCTAATCAGCTGATCTGTATCACATGCAATGTAATTATAACACCCACAGAGCTAACTGTACTAAATGCTTGTGCTGAATCAATAGCACATATGTAATAACCTAAACAGCTGATCTGTATCACATGCAATGTAATTATAACACTCACAGAGCTAACTGTACTAAATGCTTGTGCTGAGTCAATAGCACATATGTAATAACCTAATCAGCTGATCTGTATCACATGCAATGTAATTATAACACTCACAGAGCTAACTGTACTAAATGCTTGTGCTGAGTCAATAGCACATATGTAATAACCTAATCAGCTGATCTGTATCACATGCAATGTAATTATAACACCCACAGAGCTAACTGTACTAAATGCTTGTGCTGAATCAATAGCACATATGTAATAACCTAAACAGCTGATCTGTATCACATGCAATGTAATTATAACACTCACAGAGCTAACTGTACTAAATGCTTGTGCTGAATCAATAGCACATATGTAATAACCTAATCAGCTGATCTGTATCACATGCAATGTAATTATAACACCCACAGAGCTAACTGTACTAAATGCTTGTGCTGAATCAATAGCACATATGTAATAACCTAATCAGCTGATCTGTATCACATGCAATGTAATTATAACACCCACAGAGCTAACTGTACTAAATGCTTGTGCTGAATCAATAGCACATATGTAATAACCTAAACAGCTGATCTGTATCACATGCAATGTAATTATAACACTCACAGAGCTAACTGTACTAAATGCTTGTGCTGAATCAATAGCACATATGTAATAACCTAAACAGCTGATCTGTATCACATGCAATGTAATTATAACACCCACAGAGCTAACTGTACTAAATGCTTGTGCTGAATCAATAGCACATATGTAATAACCTAAACAGCTGATCTGTATCACATGCAATGTAATTATAACACCCACAGAGCTAACTGTACTAAATGCTTGTGCTGAATCAATAGCACATATGTAATAACCTAAACAGCTGATCTGTATCACATGCAATGTAATTATAACACTCACAGAGCTAACTGTACTAAATGCTTGTGCTGAGTCAATAGCACATATGTAATAACCTAATCAGCTGATCTGTATCACATGCAATGTAATTATAACACCCACAGAGCTAACTGTACTAAATGCTTGTGCTGAATCAATAGCACATATGTAATAACCTAATCAGCTGATCTGTATCACATGCAATGTAATTATAACACCCACAGAGCTAACTGTACTAAATGCTTGTGCTGAATCAATAGCACATATGTAATAACCTAATCAGCTGATCTGTATCACATGCAATGTAATTATAACACCCACAGAGCTAACTGTACTAAATGCTTGTGCTGAATCAATAGCACATATGTAATAACCTAATCAGCTGATCTGTATCACATGCAATGTAATTATAACACTCACAGAGCTAACTGTACTAAATGCTTGTGCTGAATCAATAGCACATATGTAATAACCTAAACAGCTGATCTGTATCACATGCAATGTAATTATAACACCCACAGAGCTAACTGTACTAAATGCTTGTGCTGAATCAATAGCACATATGTAATAACCTAAACAGCTGATCTGTATCACATGTAATGTAATTATAACACCCACAGAGCTAACTGTACTAAATGCTTGTGCTGAATCAATAGCACATATGTAATAACCTAAACAGCTGATCTGTATCACATGCAATGTAATTATAACACCCACAGAGCTAACTGTACTAAATGCTTGTGCTGAATCAATAGCACATATGTAATAACCTAAACAGCTGATCTGTATCACATGCAATGTAATTATAACACCCACAGAGCTAACTGTACTAAATGCTTGTGCTGAATCAATAGCACATATGTAATAACCTAAACAGCTGATCTGTATCACATGCAATGTAATTATAACACCCACAGCGCTAACTGTACTAAATGCTTGTGCTGAATCAATAGCACATATGTAATAACCTAAACAGCTGATCTGTATCACATGCAATGTAATTATAACACCCACAGCGCTAACTGTACTAAATGCTTGTGCTGAATCAATAGCACATATGTAATAACCTAATCAGCTGATCTGTATCACATGCAATGTAATTATAACACCCACAGAGCTAACTGTACTAAATGCTTGTGCTGAGTCAATAGCACATATGTAATAACCTAAACAGCTGATCTGTATCACATGCAATGTAATTATAACACCCACAGAGCTAACTGTACTAAATGCTTGTGCTGAATCAATAGCACATATGTAATAACCTAAACAGCTGATCTGTATCACATGCAATGTAATTATAACACCCACAGAGCTAACTGTACTAAATGCTTGTGCTGAATCAATAGCACATATGTAATAACCTAAACAGCTGATCTGTATCACATGCAATGTAATTATAACACCCACAGCGCTAACTGTACTAAATGCTTGTGCTGAATCAATAGCACATATGTAATAACCTAATCAGCTGATCTGTATCACATGCAATGTAATTATAACACTCACAGAGCTAACTGTACTAAATGCTTGTGCTGAATCAATAGCACATATGTAATAACCTAAACAGCTGATCTGTATCACATGCAATGTAATTATAACACCCACAGAGCTAACTGTACTAAATGCTTGTGCTGAATCAATAGCACATATGTAATAACCTAAACAGCTGATCTGTATCACATGAATTGTTATGTGTGCCTTTAATTATACCATACGTACAGTTAATCAGAACCATTATTTATTATTATCTGTCTAAACCATTTAATATACTTTTTACAGACACGGCCAGAGCACTGAGAGATATCAGGTAATGATGTAACTGGAGTGAATAAGGGAACCTTCTTCCTGAGCACAGACATTGGAGCCTGTTATCAGCATGAACTCATATGTGTTAGGTGAGTAAAATAGATATTCCATACCACCCAACTGTCCCGATTTCCGTGGGACAGTACCGATTATAGGGGTCTGTCCCGCTGTCCCAGGTTGCTAGCTATCTGTCCCCATGCATTTAAATTCTATTAGATACCTGTTAGATTCCCTGTGGAAAAGGAATGGTGTGTGGGTTAAGCAGCAGTAAGAAGGCTGTATACCCTCTGACCTCAGGTAATGGTGACCTCTAACCCCTGGTAGTGATGACGTCTAACCCCTGGTGATAATACTAGCATGCCTTCAGTTTTATACAATGAGCAGTGCTAACACCAGGGTAACGAGCAGTGGCAGCCGCAGACTGCCAGCTAATGTGCTTGCCAACCCCAGGACCCCATACAATGAATGTAGTGCGTGTGTCTATATGTATCCATAACTGTGTGTGTGTATCTGTATGTATAAGTTTATGCTATGTAATGTGTGTGTGTATCTGCATGTGTAAGTGTATGCTATGTAGTGTGTGTGTATCTGCATGTATAAGTGTATGCTATGTAGTGTGTATGTATCTGCATGTATAAGTGTATGCTATGTAGTGTGTGTATCTGCATGTGTAAGTGTATGCTATGTAGTGTGTGTGTATCTGCATGTATAAGTGTATGCTATGTAGTGTCTGTGTATCTGCATGTATAAGTGTATGCTATGTAGTGTGTATGTATCTGCATGTATAAGTGTATGCTATGTAGTGTGTGTGTATCTGCATGTGTAAGTGTATGCTATGTAGTGTGTGTATATCTGCATGTATAAGTGTATGCTATGTAGTGTCTGTGTATCTGCATGTATAAGTGTATGCTATGTAGTGTGTATGTATCTGCATGTATAAGTGTATGCTATGTAGTGTGTGTATCTGCATGTGTAAGTGTATGCTATGTAGTGTGTGTGTATCTGCATGTGTAAGTGTATGCTATGTAGTGTGTGTGTAAGTGTATGTGTGTGTGTATCTGCATGTATAAGTGTATGCTATGTAGTGTGTGTGTGTGTCTGCATGTATAAGTGTATGCTATGTAGTGTGTGTGTATCTGCATGTGTAAGTGTATGCTATGTAGTGTGTGTGTATCTGCATGTGTAAGTGTATGCTATGTAGTGTGTGTGTGTATCTGCATGTATAAGTGTATGCTATGTAGTGTGTGTGTATCTGCATGTATAAGTGTATGCTATGTAGTGTGTGTGTATCTGCATGTGTAAGTGTATGCTATGTAGTGTGTGTGTATCTGCATGTGTAAGTGTATGCTATGTAGTGTGTGTGTATCTGCATGTGTAAGTGTATGCTATGCAGTGTGTGTGTGTCTGCATGTGTAAGTGTATGCTATGTAGTGTGTGTGTGCATGTGTAAGTGTATGCTATGTAGTGTGTTACTGTGCATTTTTGCTGACTTTAAAGGCCAGAATCTAGAATATTAATAGGGAATGCAGAGAGCAGTTTTAAAGAATCTATTATTAAATGTCCAATTAAGATAAAAATATTTAGCGCTGTCTCTGCAAAGGCTAATTAAATACAGAGGTCACATGGCTATACTAGTGGTTTGAGCTTGTGTTTGATTTGCTGCCTAAGAGTATTAAAAGATATGACTTTATTTAGAATTTTATTTATATTACTTTGGTCTTATGATTTTTTTTTAAGCCCGTCCCTGCTCCTGCCTACCACATTTACATTTTTGCCGCAGGGGGGTGTCCCTCTTTTAAATTTTGAAATGTTGGGAGGTATGATATTATACTGACTTTATTTACTGGGAAAACAGAATAGATCACTCATTAAAGGGACACTGAACCCATTTTTTTTTCTTTCGTGATTCAGATAGAGCATGAAATTTTAAGCAACTTTCTAATTTACTCCTATTATAAAATTTTCTTCATTCTCTTGGTATCTTTATTTGAAATGCAAGAATGTAAGTTTAGATGCTGGCCCATTTTTGGTGAACAACATGGGTTGTCCTTGCTGATTGGTGGATACATTCATCCACCAATAAAAAAAGTGCTATCCTGAGTTCTGAACCACAAAAAAGCTTAGATGCCTTCTTTTTCAAATAAAGATAGCAAGAGAATGAAGAAAAATTGATAATAGGCGTAAATTAGAAAGTTGCTTAAAATTGCATGCTCTATCTGAATCACGAAAGAAAAAAATTGGGTTCAGTGTCCCTTTTAAACAAATATAATCTATTATATTTATATCTGAATCTTTAAGAACATTTGTGTCAGTGACGTTATAAAGAAGGAACAACTCCTATAGGACTGAGGAGAAGAGTAAAAAATACTACTCCCCCCCTCTGTCCTTATAGACAGACCATGTCTAACAACTGCCTAACCTCACCCCCAGGCCTGGTTCATTACTCAGAACAACTGCAACTCCATCTTCCCCTGCCCTGACCTCGCTCATGGAACACCAATAACTACACTTATGCCTATCTTGTTCCCATGTGTTTTACACCCACAACCCCCCCCCCCCCAGTGTTTCCCACCCCAGTGTTTCCCACCCCAGAACCACCACTGATTTGTGTGATTAATTTTACAGTGAGTATTTTTAAACTAATAAAGTTTTTGGCTGTTTATATAAATCAAGCAACCGCACCCTCTCAAAACATCTCACACTGATTATTAGTCTGTGAGGATTAAGACATGTTCTTACCCAACTGGTTAAAGGGACACTAAACCCAAATTTCTTTTTTAAGACAAGATGAGTCCACGGATCATCTTAATTACTAATGGGATATTCACCTCCTGGTCAGCAGGAGGCGGCAAAGAGCACCACAGCAGAGCTGTTAAATAGCTCCTCCCCTCCCTCCCACTCCAGTCATTCTCTTTGCCTACGTTAGTGATAGGAGGTAGTAAAGTGAGGTGTTAGAATAGATTCTTCAATCAAGAGTTTATTATTTTTAAAGTAGTGCAAGATTGTGCTGCTTTGTCCTAGGGTGTAGCCATAGTCCATATCAATCTCTTCGGTAGAGCTTTGGTGGCTTTAGAGCAATGGGAACTTGTGGGATATAATTCTCACTGTGCCTCCCATGTATTTTTGCTGCCCTGTATGCTTTAGTCTGAGGAAAAGATTACTCAGCATGCCTTTTTTCCACAGGTCAATGGGAGGGAGATGACCTCTTAAGCCTGTGAGCTGCCTAGCTGTCAGGCAGAAGTTAAGGTAAGTGCTACTTTATATATTTTCTGGGGGGAACCAGAAAGGAGTAAGCACACCCTTATTGTTATTAAGTGCAATAGGAAGGCACTTATATTGGGACACTAAGGACTCTCCTAGTCTGGAGAGGTATTGGGACAGCATTTATGTGCAGGCACTGGGGCTGGGGACCATTGTTTTGGTGGTTTTCACTTTATTCAAGAATCCTTTGCTCAGAAATCATGTATTTATGTGCTAAAACGGGACTGAGTTTTTCCTACTGATGTGATACGCCCACAATGGGTGGAGCTTCCGAGTTCGTGCCAATTCACTTGCGCATCGGGCAGGAAGTTACTCAGATCACATTTTCTGAGGTGCTGCTTTGAAACGCATGTTCCGTGTAGAGCATGCGTTTCTAGCACCGGTTGGGAAATCTGTACTGTAGCGCTCTGGTTTGAGGTTAATACTGCAATGCAACGGATGAGAATTGGCTACTGCAGCGCTGAGCGGATACACAGGCACCCATTTTCCGGTCAGGTAGGAGCACCTCAGCACGGTTGCTGGGGTGCAGAGGTGTTTTTTCTTCTTTTGGCATATTTTGGTAGCAAAATTTAACTTTACAGGCCTTAAAGTAAAAAAGTGGTTACTTTGAAATTAAAGAGACAGTAATGTCTTTTGGGTTTAAAATTTTTATCATATAAAAAAGTCAATTGTGAATAAGTGTGGACCAAGGGGCCTTACAAAATGTTTCTTGCTCCTTGTGTTTTGAAGCTAATGTGGAACCACCAATCCCTTTCTGTCCCACATGTATTGAGAGGACTTTAAATTATAGGGAAAAGATTTTTTTCTGAGCAAAACTTTTGAAAAATGGATGCTGCCCAAGGGTCTAATGACAAGGGTCAAGTTATGCCGCAGCTTTCTCCTCAAGCGTACCAAAGTTTACCGCCCGCATAAGCAGTGCCCTGCACTTCTGCTCTAGTGCCCACTGAAGTTACTTTAAAAGACATAGTTTCTCTCATGTCTTCTACAATTTCTGATGCATTGTCTGCCTTTCCAATGTTGCAGGGCAAACATAAGAAGAAAACCAGAGATTCTGTAAGTTCTGACGCCATTGTGGTAATTTCGGAGGTACCCTCCCGAGGACACGAAGAGGGAGGGTACTGCTGTAGTATCTGAGGGGGAAATCTCGGATTCAGAAAGTGCTTTGCCTCTGACGGATTCAAAGGTTGTAACTTTTAGATTTACTAAGGAATGGGAGAGACCAGGCATTCCTTTTTCTCCTTCTCCTATTTTCAAGAAGATGTTTCCAATGGCTGACTCTCTTTTAAGGAGGTTTGGCAAACAGTTCCTAAGGTGGAAGGCGCTGTTTCCACCTTAGCCAAGAGAACTACTATTCCCATAGAGGATAGTTGTGCTTTCAAGGACCCTATGGATAAGAAGTTAGAGGGTAAGAGAAACAAACAGAAAGGAAGACAGAGTAATTTTCGTTCCTTTCGAAACTTCAAAGGAAATTCTTCCTCTTCCTTCTCTAAGCAGGAACAATCTAAACCTGCATGGAGACCTAACCAGTCTTGGACTAAGGGAAAGCAGTCCAAGAAGCCTGCTATTGAATCCAAGACAGCATGAAGGGCATGCCCCCGATCCGGATCTTGTAGGGGGCAGACTTTCCTTCGCTCGGGTTTGGGTTCAGGATGTTCAGGATCCATGGGCAATAGAGATTGTGTCCCAGGGATACAAACTAGAGTTCAAAAGTTTTCCTCCCAGAGGCAGATTTCTACTTTCAAAGTTATCTGCAAACCAGACACAGAGAGAGGCGTTCTTACATTGCGTAATCTCTGCCCTGGGAGTGATTGTTCTTTTTTTTTTTTTTTATTTCTTTATTATACATTGCCATCATACGATACAGTAAACAAGAGTCCAGACGTTCGTCATAACATAGGGCTTAATACACAGAATTAATACCTTCTCTGAATAAGTCTGTTAGGAAAATAATCATCCGATTAATTTAACACCAAGAAAAACATAAAAATACAATCTGCAAGTTTAAATGTATTTCCATCCTGGAGAAACATTAAACGATAAAATGAAATGGCAATGTATTTTTTTCCCCTTATAAATCTAATAGTAAAAAATAAAGTGAAACAGCGACCAAGAAAAAAAAAAAAAAAAGGGGGGACAAGATGGGAAAAGGAAGAAGGGACCTCCAGGCCCGCAAGGAACTACCTTATGAATTGTAGCTGATAGAGGAGACAAATGGAGACAGAATCCGCTGCTGGAGCTGTAATGGGTAAGTCTTAATGATATGTGCCCACTCTACCAAAAATGTTTTAATTCTTTTTTCCGAAGCCTGGGATAAATGAAAAGATTCATATATAATTTGGGATTGTATCCCTTTAAGAATTAACCCTAGGCTGGGAGCACACTTAGCGATCCAGGATTTAAAAATATTATATCTAACAATAAGTATAATGGTGTTTAAGATCCGAATTTTTGAATCTGTCCTGGGATTAAGAACCAAACAGACTATATCTTCCATGGAAAACGAGTAAGCCCCATTATAGAGTCTATTGAACCAATATTGAATTTTCTGCCAGAGTTGTTTTATTTTGGGGCAGTGCCATATCATATTCATGAGATCAGCTTTACCATATGAGCAACGCGGGCAATCAGGTACTTTTAGAGGATAGAATTTAGCTAACCTAAGAGGCGATAAATAGAATTTATTCATTAATTTGACATGAGATTCTTTCCAGCTTACTGATATAGGGTAACTGACTACCATCTCAAGACTATGGGAAATCTTCTCCTGATCAATCGTAGAGATTTAAGGGCGCCAAGAATTAACTAATTTTTCCCCCGCCAGTATGCCCTGTTTAGTAAATAAGGGAGATTGATGTATCTCCAGCTATAAATTTTTGGATACAGATCTTGACCTCGGACCACTCAGACCTAGTTGAGGAGTACCAGCTTTGAGAGCTGACATAATGACGGATTTGAAGGTATGCAAAATAATTCCCCATATTCAGGGAAAATTTTTAAAGCAATCACTTCCCAAGATAGAATCTGACATTGATCACTCAGTAACTGATAAATATCCTTGAGACCTTTGTCCTGCCATTCTTGGAATACTTTTTGGTCTATTCCTGGAATAAAAAGCGGGTTACCCCTGATAGGTGGGAAGTCAGAGAGTAAAGGATCAATTTTTAATATGTAACAAAACTTTTGCCATGCACAAATCGGGTTTCTAAAAGACTGTAAGATAGAAACTTTCCGACGAAGTTTATGTATTGGGCAGTGTAAAAGAGCCTTCAATGACCATGGATCCGTCAACTGGGATTCAAAGTCAAGAGAAGCAACCCTATTAGTTTGAGCTAACCAATCCATAGCTATCTTAACAAGTGAAGCAAGATTGTAAAATCTAATGTTAGGAAGGGCTAAACCAGCATTTGAAGTTTTTTGTGAGAGTCTATCTAGTGATGTACGCGATTTTTTTTGTTTCCAGATAAATTTAGAAAACCAAGAGTTCAATTTGCGTATATCTTTGTTTAGTAAGATTAATGGCAAATTTTGCATAGGATAAAGAATCCGTCTTCTTTGATTTTTTGAAAAATCGCACCAAAATTCGCTGAATACCAGTGTTTAGGGTTTTTATGGATCTCCAGCCCCAAATATTTTATGGCGGTAACTGTACGAAACATTAAATTGTTTTGTTCATTATTATGTTTACCTAGTCACATAAATTCGCTTTTATCCAAATTGGACTTATATCCCGTGAAGGAGCTAAATTCCTCCAAGGTACTTATGACCTTAGGGATTGTCTCCCTGGTATTTTGTAAACATATTAAGATATCATCCGCGTAAAGTAATACTTTTAAGTTTTGATCTAGTGCCGGAATCCCAGGCAAGATTTCTCTCAGCCTGGTTGCAAGCGGCTCAAGGGCGATATTAAACAAAAGAGGTGAGAGGGGACATCCCTGTCTTGTCCCCCTCTCTAAAATTATCTTAGGAGAGAACATACGATTAACAATCAGAAATGATACTGGGTCCCGATGAATTTTCCGGACAAAGTGCACAAAATTATTTGCAAAGCCAAATTTCGCTAGAGTCATAAACAGATGTGACCAAGCAATGCTGTCAAAAGCCTTGACTGCATGTATTGTGAGAACCGCTATATCCTGTAAGTCGCTTTTCTCTCTAAACTGGTCACTGTTCCAAATATAGTCTACCAGAGTGGTCAATCTCCGAATGTTCTTTGTAGGGTTTCGCGTTTTCATAAATCCAACCTGGTCGGGATGGATGAGTTTATCCAAACAACATGCAAGTCTACGGGCAATGATCGATGTTAAAAATGTTATAATCCGCGTTGAGCACTGAAATTGGCCTGTATGAAGCTGGGTCTTCTGGGTTCTTCCCTTTTTTTAGTATTAATGAAATATTTGCTGCTGCAAAAAAACTTGAGATTGGATTATCAGAGACATAATAACTATTGTACAATTTCTCTAAAGCTGGGGTTATATCTTCCGCTAGACTTTTATAAAATTCCGCTGGAAACCCATCAGGGCCAGCGGATTTATTCAGTTTGGCCAAGTCAATGGGTTTAAAATTTCTTCAATAGTAATTGGGGCATTAAGAACTTCTAACTCCTCCTTCTGAATTTTAGGTAAGATAATCTTATCCCATAAATTTTCTTGATTAGTGAAATTACATTCCCACCTAGAGTATAATTGCTTATAATATTTAAAAAAGACTCCACATATCTCCTCAGGGTTAGTATATCTTATATTTCCCTCCTTGATACTAGGAATAAAACTCTTCTTTTTCCTTACTTTAACCAATTTAGCCAGGTTTTTAGCTGAGCTACCATGAAAACTCCTAAAATATAAATTAATTTTAGTCTCTTCCTCTAGATGTTTTTGTGCCAAGAATATATCCCTCTCCTTTCTATGATCTATATACTTGTTCCAACTACTGTTAGAGCGGTCTCTACAAAAATTCTTATAGGCATTTTTGACCTGATTATTTAATTGTAAGTCTCTAGCCCGTTGTTTCTTGTTCCTAATATCTATGTATGTCATAATTTCGCCTCGGACGGCTTTTGATGCCTCCCAAAAAGTTTCAATCTTATGAAGATAAGATATATTGCGGGTACAGTAATCCTTACAAGTCTGTTTCACCCAGTGTACAAACCTAGGGTTGTTATAAAGATGACGTGGGTAAAAAAAATGCCCTAGGAATTTTAAATTTAGAGCTATCATGACACTTTAGTGTCAAGGATATGGTCGAGTGGTCCGAGATCAAGATTTCTCCAATTCCTGCCTCTGTTTTACAAATCGATAGTGATTCAGAGATTAGAAATAAGTCAATTTGAGCAAATGTCCTATGTGATTTAGATTCACACGTGAAACACAATAAATCGGGATTATGGCACCGCAATATATCAATAACATGCAGTTTGTTGTGTACCCTCCGTTTTTATACCGCATTAGATTGTGTTCCTTTACCCCTTTCTTTCCTATTTTAATCCACAATTATTGTTCTTAACCTTACATTTGTCTATTTGTTGTTTTTAATTTTTAATTTTAATTGTGACATGGATAAATGTAAAATTTGTTATTAAAATTGTTATTATCTTTTAAATGTAGTTAGAAACATAGATATTGACGGCAGATAAGAGCCATAGGCCCAGCAAGTCTGCCCGACCTTACCTAACAGTATAAACTTATCTAGTTCGTAGGATAGCCCTATGCTTGTCCCATGCATTTTTAAAGTCCCCCACAGTGTTTGTTGCTACTACCTCTTGAGGAAGTTTATTCCATAAATCAATCACTCTTTCTGTAAAGAAGCTTCCTCAAATTACTCCTGAATCTACTACCCTTTAGCTTGAGCTCATGACCCCTTGTTCTTGAATTTTCCATTTTATGTAAAATACCCACAGCCTCAGTTTTACTAAACCCTTTAATGTACTTGAAAGTTGCTATCATATCACCTCTTTCCCTTCTCTCCTCTAAGCTATACATATTTAGGTCATTGAGCCTATCCTGGTAAGTTTTATTTTTTAGACCATGTACCATTTTGGTAGCCCTCCTTTGCACAGATTCAAGTTTGTTAATATCCTTCTGAAGATATGGCCTCCAGAACTGCACACAATACTCAAGATGAGGCCTAACTAATGATCTATAAAGTGGCATAAGAACCTTACTATTTCTGCTGCAAATACCTCTACCAATACATCCAAGCATTCTGCTAGCCTTACTCGCTGCATTACTACATTGTTTACTAAGTTTTAAATCATCTGAAATAATAATTCCCAAGTCCTGTTCCTCGTCTGTAACAGTCAGTAAAGTGTCATTGAGTCTGTAATTAACATTTGGATTTTTCTTCCCTAAATGCATTATTTTACACTTTGCTGTGTTAAACTTTAGATCCCAGTCGTTTGTCCAATCCTCCAATTGTTGTATATCACTTCTCATTTTGTCTACCCCCCCTGGAACATCCACTCTGTTACAAATTTTTGAATCATCTGCAAAGAGACATACTTTCCCCTGTAGCCCTTTGCTGATATCGCAGATAAATATGTTAAACAAAACAGGCCCCAGAACTGACCCCTGAGGAACACCACTAGTAACAGCCCCCTCTGCTGAATGAACTCCATTTACTAAGACACTTTGTTTTCTGTCCTTAAGCCAGCATTCCACCCAGTTTACAATTTTTGAATCTAGACCAAGGAGATATAGTTTGTGAATAAGTTTATTGTGTGGGACGGTGTCAAATGCTTTGCTGAAATCTAGATATGCTACATCAACTGCTCCTCCCTTGTCTAATACTTTTGTTACATAATCAAAGAAGTCAATTAGATTAGTCTGACATGATCTCCCTGAAGTAAAACCATGCTGATTTTGGTCCTCTAAATTGTTTGTCTTTATGTAAGTCATAATTCTTTCTTTTAAGAGGCTATCCATTAATTTCCCTACTACTGAAGTTAAACTAACTGGCCTGTAGTTGCCAGATTCTTCTCTACTGCCCTTTTTATGAAGAGGTATTACATTTGCTATTCTCCAATCATCTGGGACAGCTCCTGTTAATAGTGACTGATTAAACAGATCAGTTAATGGGACAGTTAGCACTGATCGAAGTTCTTTTAAAACCCTTGGATGAATATTATCAGGACCCACTGCCTTTGTAACATTTATTTTTGATAATGCTAACAAAACCTCATCCTCTGTAAAAAGATTACTGTTAAGCTTGTTTCTATTTTGCGTAGCATCCCTTAATGTAGACATTGTATCTTCACAATCTTTAGTGAAAACAGAACAGAAGTAATCATTGAGACAGTCTGCAATCTGCTTATCACCTTCTATTATTCTACCATCAACTGATTTCAATTTTACTATTCCTACCTTATTTTTTCTTCTTTCACTGATATATCTAAAGAATGTTTTGTCCCCATGTTTTACTGACTGTGCTATCTTCTCTTCTGCATGAGCTTTAACCTTCCTAATTAACTGCTTAGTCTTTTTTTGTTGGAGTCTCCATATTTTTGCCACCTTAACTTGTTTTTATATTTATATTCAAATTATATTTACATTTTATTGGCTACATATTGGTGTTTATTCATTGCAACCAGCGTCACATAATTTTCATTGTCACTTACTGGTTCCCACGGATTTTTGTATCTCACGATTTCCATCGTATTAGACCTGGCCTTGGTTTAGGCGCTCCTTCTACTTACCTTTTAGCACATACCTGTTTTACAAATCGATAATGATTCAGAGATTAGAAATAAGTCAATTTGAGCAAATATCCTATGTGATTTAGATTCACACGTGAAACACAATAAATCGGGATTATGGCACCGTCATATATCAATAACATGCAGTTTCTGGCAGAGTCTAGCAAAATATTTTGAGCTTCTCCTAATCTCTGGAAGATTTTTCTGTGAAAATCTGTCTACTTCAGGGCATAGAGTCATATTAAAGTCTCCACCCAGTATAACATTCTCTTTTATATGAGGAAAAAGTTTGACTTTAATATTCTCCCAGAACTCACTGGAAAATTTATTTGGACCGTAAACATTGCAGAGAATAAATTTAATATTGTTAATAATAATTTGTAATATAATAAACCTAGCAGCGGAATCTGTCTCCACCCGTAAGATCTTGTAGCCAAGAGATTTCCTAATCAAGATTGCTACGCCACATTTTCTTCTGCTAGAAGAAGAAGCAATTACTTCCCCTACCCATTTTGTCTTAAGCTTTGCAGCCTCCAGTTCTGTAAGATGAGTCTCTTGAATAAAAACAATGTCTGGTTTCTGTTTAGCCAATAACTTAATAATCAATTTAAGTTTCATGGGAGAGACAATCCCTCCTACATTCCAAGATAAAAGTTTAATATCCACTAACGGCTCTTAAAAACAATTAAGAACGCATTCCCTTCGCGGGTCCAGAGGGGGGAGGAGGGGAGGGAAAAGGGATGGAAAAAGAAAAGGGAGAAAAAAAAAAAAGGGGAAAATGCAAAAGGGAGAAACCACAATATAAAGAAGAGATGCATAGTTCAGCCCTAAAAATAGACCCAAGGAAAAGCATAACACTTTGGGTCCTACTATTCCCTCCATTTGATCCTTAAAAAAAAAAACTGAAGAAGCTAGACATACAGTTATTTGTCATTTAATAATTTTTTTATCTCCCCCACCTCTCGATAGGTTTTTCTGTCACCGTTATGTTCAACAATTATACTGGCAGGATAAACCATCCAAGCATTAAAGCCTTTGCTAATAAGTTGCGAACAGAACGGTGCCATTAACTTCCTTTTCGAGGAGGTTTCTACAGAATAATCCCGTTCTATGAGCTCTCTCTATAGCAATTGGGAGCTTCTGCTGAGGAAAACATAGAGCCTGTGGTAATATACATGAAGTAAATTGAAGTAAATCCTTAAATTCCCCGGTCTTAGGGGAATTTAAATGCGTCTGGAGGATCGATCCAGACACATTTGTAGGTCAGCAATTTTAGATTTCTGTCTGGTTATAATATCCCCTTGCGCATTAACTTGGTCTTCTACCTCCGAAACTCTATTCTCCACCTCCAACATTCTATTAGAGAATTGTTTGACTTCCGAAGAGAGATTAGATATTACTGTAGAGATTGAGCCTAGCTCGGTCTTAATGATCTCAAATTGTGGCGTAAATAAATCTGTTAAATGAGTAATTAGCATCTGAGTATCACATATATTGGGCAATACCTCATTAGAACCATTTAAACTAGCCTCCCCCGGCCTATTTTTTTATCTTTACCTTTAACAGGCATTCTGGGTGAAGAAGCTTTAGCTTGTGTAATGAATCTATCCATACAAGAAACAAACAAAACAAAAAAAATTTTTTATTGATAAGGTGTGTATGAAAGGAAAAAGATAGGGGGAGGGGGAGCAGCGGACCAACAAAATCCTATCCTTCTCTTGGTCTCCTTCCCTCCAACCCTCCCTTTGGTTCAAAACTTAAATTAATGTGTATTATCCTAGGTCTCCTATATTCAGAGAAAGAAAAAAATAAAACAAGAAAACACACAATAAAGAGAAAAAATATGTGAATTGTGTGAAAAAAAGTCAGCCTGTTGTGGTGTGTGGACACTCTAAAAATCCTCTCTCTTTCTTCCAGAGAACAATATGAATGAGGGTGTAAGAAAAAAAAAAGTGAAATGTGAAGACGGGTGTATCTGCCTGAAAAAGTGAATTAGCACTCTAGTGCAGGGGCGGAACTACCGGTGGTGCAGCAGTCGCGGTTGCGACTGGGCCCCCGGAGGGCCCCCTGAAAGGGGGGCCTGTTTCAGAAAAAAAAATGACATTTTTTTATTTTATTTCATTTTTTTAAACTTTTCTGCCAGCATGACTAACAGGCCGTCTTTAACAAATTGCCGATTGCGAAAGGGGCCCCTGTAACTGCTCCTGGCAATTGACAGCATGCCTTCCTTCCCGGCCCTAATCCCGGACCCCATGCCAGTCGTGCAGCGGTGGAGCTGGGCAGCTGGCTGCTGAGGGGGCGGGGTTATCTGGGAACTATGTGTAGCTATCTTGAAGGAAGTTCCTCCTGCGCGGCAGCGAGTGAGGGAAGCAGAGCAGTACCTCATGTTTCTGGGACAGTGGGAAAGCAGGGGACTCACAGAGCCTATATTAGGTAGGTAATGTTTTATTCAGAATTTGTAGGATTGATAAAGGCAATGATTGTAATTTAATGCTATGAAGATTGCCCATCACTCGATAGCTTTACTGCACACCAGACCCTGCTCAGACTAAATACTTTGCATAATGGTTCTTCATTTTTACAAAAATGAATAACCCGCTTTTACTTTTTTAAAAGCTGGTTATTAATTTTTGTAAAAATGAAGAACCATTATGCAAAGTATTTAAAACAAAAAAAAACACCACAATAAGAAAGTATTCAGGCAATCATAGGCTGGTAATTCCTGACAACTACTGTGAGTCTCCTCTCCATGTGAGAGCTGTAGTGGGGGAGGTGTCTGTTCCGTCGGAAGAAGCAGCTCCACTTAACAGGGCTGAAGTTGCTCACCCCTAACTGAATGGGGTCAACTGGAGATTGCAGGAGCCTTAGAGATCGGTATCTGAGAGGGCTGCAAAGAGCAGGTAGCACTGCAGCTATAATAGAAACTTAAAAACAGCAAGCTGAGTGCAACCTGCCTGTGTGGACTGACGGTTAGTGACAGATCCATGCTTCAGTGAAGTTAGGATAACATCTCCCTGTGTCACTATCATTTTCCCATTTGCCTTACATTTTCTTGTCTTTTCATTTTTATCTGTAAATGTTGTGTTGCTTACTGTGAACTACTTGTGACTGAGTGGTCTCTTAAGCCGGCACACATAGCAGACAGTTTTTTTTTATTTGAATATATTGATGCCGTAGTTATTGCTCATACTCTGTTCACCATTCATAATTTCTTATAATTTACTAAGTCAGAGTCCATTTGAGATCTTATCATGTAGGAGTCACTCATATTGTTTAATAAGAATTGAGAGTTTGAGGGGGGCGGAGCCAACTACCCAAGGTGTTGGATGCACATTGCAAGTGCTCCTGATCTTAACTCAGATTATAGGGGTCAGAACATGATCTATTCTACAAAATTGCTGTTTTGCCAACGGCCCCTGCGAGATTTCATCTTATAGCACCTTGCTAAATCAAGCTTGGACATTCAAGATAAATATTTATTAAGTTAAGCCCCAGGACACGGCCAGGCGGATACAGACTGCAGCGGCTGGAAGATCAAAGACAGTCTTCATAGGGCTCTGGCCTCATAATACCTGAACGATGGACTTGCACTACCTCTCAGCCTGTTAAGTTAGGTTATTGAGACAGACCAAGGAGTTATACCGGCTGTGGATCTGTTGTGTTTGGCGGGAAAATGGCGGACTGGGAGACTATCGCATTAGGCTGCATAGAGGCCTCCTTCCGGCTCCTAGTAACACACCTGACTCAAACTCTCCCTGAGCCTACCTCTAACTGTATGCCCGCTACCGAATCGGACCAAGTAAGCGCAGAGCGAAACAAGGGAGATCTTATTCTGGGCACCATCGCTACCACACATTTAGCTACTGAAGAGGTACTGCGGTATAGCGCACAGCCGACTCAGCTGAACTGGGCACAGAACAGGGGGTCAGGAGACCATCGAAGATTTTGCTTCTCCCTTGATTCTGCAGCACCTGGGTTGCCTGCTTTCAGTTATGGCTCCGGAGCGACATCAAGGCTTACCATGCAAGATGACACAGCACTGGCCTATTCAGATGTTGCGGTGGAAGTCTTAGACACCCCTCAAAGTTGTTCTAGTACCGGAACGTCACGTCCCCCGATCGCGCTGCTGAAACAGCCAGTCCAAAGATCATGTCCAGCCATGCAGTTCTACAACAGTACATGGAATCTACATGGGAAGTTTCTCATGGAGGTATTGTTGCCCTGGGAGCTACAGAATGAGATGTGTCTGGGACGCTATGAATGTTATCGTACCGGGGTTGGCTGACTAAGATGCAAGTTTACTGATTTTGACTCTCTAGATCTTCGCATGTGTATAGAGGATCCTAGAGGCAATGACTTTGTAGGGTTTTATGTGCTTCCCTAGGTTATTTTCACTTATTTTTCACTATTATTGCTATTCCTTTCAGTGCGCATGGGGCTGCTATTTCTAGGTTCGCTGCATATTGCTATATGTGCAATAGCTATGAGGGAACGGAAGTACTTATTCAATATCTAGATAGTGCTGTTTCTATCATTCTATAAATATAAATATCTAGTTGAGAGTTTTATGGTAGTGTGGGGCTGTCTGAGAACCCACGTGTAAATAATGTGCTTCTGGCTTCATGTGACACTATTCAGACAAATGATGTGCATGTTATGTTATTGTTAAATGAGCTAAGTTGCAGAGATTTTGACTACACTGTGAAACCATTGATATATCTGTTTTATTTCTTTGTACAGCAATTGAAGGCAGTGATGTTGATGTATATATCTCTTTTCTCTCACACTGACTACAGCAGAGATGTAGAGATAAGCTAATGGCTTGTGCACCAGACACTCTCTAGCACTCTTTATTTTAATATATGTAAGCAATTTATCACTCCATTACTCTTACTAGCATATTTCAGAATGCATGTTGGGACTTAATGATTTGGATACCGAGTTTCATCTCACTGCAATGTGGGCGCTGCCAGCGGCCGAGGTTGCGCCCCACCATTTATTGAGTCCCACTATGTAGCTGTTATATTCTGTTCAGTTGCGTCATCCCTATCCTACACTATTGCAGCCACATTGTAGTCATTTAAGTTCTGCTGAATACGTAATTTGCTCCAATCTCAATCACAGGCCCCGTGTTGCTCTAGAGGTGGTCTTCCATAGTTGTTTCTAAATCCCCCTGCGTACAGAGCTATATCTTCATTCCTTTTGGTTATCTACAAATATTTCCATAAAGTAAATTTTTAGCTCATATTACCTGCTATACCTAAATGCCCTCCTCTCCCCCCCTCCCCTATACTGAATTATTCAATTTTCACTGAGTGTGTGGATTGGTACCACATTAATTCAAACAGCAGGGCCCAGCTAGCATTCTTAGGAGCAGCCCCCCATAGTTAAGAGGGTTTTGTATTATAAAGATCCCATCCTAGCTCCCATACCTCGCCTTTGCTTACACGCATAGTTATCCATAAAGTCTCTTAGTGCAGGCTGGTCCTGAGCCACCCATATTAGGCATTGCACTCTCTTTCATTCTGCCCTAGGATGAGTTCCGGTAACCGCACCAAATTTTACCCTGGTAACTCTCAGTTTAGTTATAGCGCCCTGCTTATATGTTTACTTACCATACTTGAATTACCATGTCTCCCCCCCACACACATACGATATGCCCACTAGCACATAATGCGCCCAATGAATTTTTTCATATAGCAAGGTGCTCGTGCCATTCCCAGACTTGACACATTGCCTTACTCATATATTCTGCCCAACATACTTAATTTACCACCTCCCCCCCCCCCCTTAATATATCTCCTATTTCAGGAGAGTGAATTATGTGGTTTCTCTAGCCAATACCACACCTTACTCCCTCTTCTTACAATTATATCTTGCAATACACAATTATACCGGCATTACTTCCTCTCCCACACTGAGCAAGATTGCCTAGTATTATTTTCTTTCTCACAAACAAAATGCTTAGTCCACATTTGATGTTTACCTTGCTGTTCTATTTCTCTAAGTGATTCTTATACAACTACTGAGCTTACATTTGAGGTTTACCTTGTTGGTATATCTCCCTAAGCAACTCCTATATAATTATCTAATTTACATCTGTTATTTACCTTGTTGGTATATCTCCCTAAGTAACGCCTTCACAATTATCCAGTTTACATCTGACATTTACCTTGGTGTTATACCTCCCTAAGTAACGCCTATACGATTTTTTAGTTTACATATGTTGTTCACCTTGTTATTGTATAAGAAATCTGAAAATATGAGGTCTTTCTTTCAATTATGTTTGACTATTTATGTTTAGCATCAGATGGGACTGTAATCATTTATTAGGACGTTTGATGTACTTCTGTTCTAGATCTCAGTGGCTCCATTGGAGCAGAGTCAGAGTGTGTTTACTTTAGGAACATGATGTATACTACTGCTATGTTAAGTCCTATACTTTATTGTTGTTAACTGTCTGTATGCTCATTTAAGTACCTCAATAAAAACTTTAAAAAAAAAAAAAATTGAGAGTTTGAGACTATTATTGTTCAATGTAGTATATACTGTCTCTTTAAGACTGCATCTTATTTACTAAGCCAGAGTCCAATTGAAATCTTATCATGTAGAAGTAACTCATATTGTTTTATAAGAATTGAGACTATTATTGTTCAATGTAGTATATACTGTCTCTTTAAGACTGCATCTTAAACTTAGTAGCAAGCCTATAGTCATTAATAGATTCTTATCAAAGATACTCAGGGATAATAGTGGATCCACCTTTACAGCAATGGTGATTAAGAGATAGAATCCTGCGAGTGGGTTAATGCAGGTTATGTGATATGAATAGTCACAATTTTGTAATGAAGTGTTTAGGCTTGTATTTTGTGTATTTGCCAGAATATAGTTTCTTACTATTTTTGATGGGCTAACTAGCACACACACTGTTTTCTCTTTGCCCCTTCTTTTTTTACTCTCTCCTCTTTTATCTGTGTGTGAGTATGTTTGATGTGTGCACTGTATGAGAGTGTGTGTGTGATATCTGTTTTGTATGGTGTGTATGTGATGTATGGTGTGTGTGATGTGTGGTTTGTATGGTGTGTGTGTGTGATGTGTGGTTTGTATGGTGAGTGTGTGTGGTGTGTGGTTTGTATGGTGAGTGTGTGTGATGTGTGGTTTGTATGGTGTGTGTGTGTGATGTGTGGTTTGTATGGTGAGTGTGTGTGGTGTGTGGTTTGTATGGTGAGTGTGTGTGGTTTGTATGGTGAGTGTGTGTGGTTTGTGGTTTGTATGGTGAGTGTGTGTGGTGTGTGGTTTGTATGGTGAGTGTGTGTTGTGTCTGTGTCTCTGTCTCTCTCTCCCCTCTGTGCGTGTGTGTCTTGCTTTCCCTTCTGTGTATGACTCTCACTCTGTCTCTCACTCTTACTCTCTCTCACTCTCTCTAGGTTTATTGTATTAATTTGAGGGAAACTGTTTAAGCTTTTTTTTTTTTTTTTTTTTAAACAGTTTCCCTCAAATTAATACAATAAACCTAGAGAGAGTGAGAGAGAGTAAGAGTGAGAGACAGAGTGAGAGTCATACACAGAAGGGAAAGCAAGACACACACGCACAGAGGGGAGAGAGAGACAGAGACACAGACACAACACACACTCACCATACAAACCACACACCACACACACTCACCATACAAACCACACACCACACACACTCACCATACAAACCACACATCACACACACACACCATACAAACCACACATCACACACACACACCATACAAACCACACATCACACACACACACCATACAAACCACACATCACACACACTCACCATACAAACCACACATCACACACACACACCATACAAACCACACATCACACACACCATACATCACATACACACCATACAAAACAGATATCACACACACACTCTCATACAGTGCACACATCAAACATACTCACACACAGATAAAAGAGGAGAGAGTAAAAAAAGAAGGGGCAAAGAGAAAACAGTGTGTGTGCTAGTTAGCCCATCAAAAATAGTAAGAAACTATATTCTGGCAAATACACAAAATACAAGCCTAAACACTTCATTACAAAATTGTGACTATTCATATCACATAACCTGCATTAACCCACTCGCAGGATTCTATCTCTTAATCACCATTGCTGTAAAGGTGGATCCACTATTATCCCTGAGTATCTTTGATAAGAATCTATTAATGACTATAGGCTTGCTACTAAGTTTAAGATGCAGTCTTAAAGAGACAGTATATACTACATTGAACAATAATAGTCTCAATTCTTATAAAACAATATGAGTTACTTCTACATGATAAGATTTCAATTGGACTCTGGCTTAGTAAATAAGATGCAGTCTTAAAGAGACAGTATATACTACATTGAACAATAATAGTTTCAAACTCTCAATTTTTTTTTTTTAATTTTTTTTTAAAGGGACAGTCAAGTCCAAAAAACTTTCATGATTTAAATAGGGCATGCAATTTTAAACAACTTCCCAATTTACTTTTATCACCAATTTTGCTTTGTTCTCTTGGTATTCTTAGTTGAAAGCTAAACCTAGGAGGTTCATATGCTAATTTCTTAGACCTTGAAGACTGCCTCTAATCTGAATACATTTTGACCACTAGAGGGCATTAGTTCACATGTTTCATATAGATAACATTGAGCTCATGCACGTAAAGTGACCTAGGAGTGAGCACTGATTGGCTAAACTGCATATCTGTCAAAAGAACTGAAATAAGGGGGCAGTCAGCAGAGGCTTAGATACAAGATAATTACAGAGGTAAAAAGTATATTATAACTGTGTTGGATATGCAAAACTGGGGAATGGGTAATAAAGGGATTATCTTTCTTTTTAAACAACAAAAATTCTGGTGTTGACTGTCCCTTTAAGCAGAGGTGTACAAGATCTGGAGGAGTTTTTCTCAAGCACTTTTAGAACTTCATCTTATTTTTGAGTGTATAGAAAGTGTATTTTTGTTAATACAAATGTGTAATACACGCATGTATGAAATATCAAATTACCTCCCATTTCTACATGAAATATCAAATTTACACATTTTGCAACGCAAAAATATGAAGTTAAAAAATGGGACCACTTTGAAATTCCATGGAACCACTAGTTCTTGGGCAACTTTTTCAACCCCTGTGTGTGTGTGTGTATGTATGTATGTATGTATATGTATATATATATATATATATATATATATATATATATATATATATATATATATATATATATATATATATATATATATATATATATATATATTTATTTTATATATCACACATATTGTGCCAGTAAGTACACTCTCCAGCAGCATATCTTGTGAAATATTAATATTGCAGAAGCCATATGTGTGTGTGTGCACATAGGTGACTGTTGGTCCTTATGAATGTCTATGACCCGAGGGGGGGGCCCTTTATTGATTCTTGCACCGGGGCCCTGGAGTTTCTAGTTACGCCTCTGCTCTAGTGTGCTTCTTATAGATGCCCTTTCCGTAAAGGAGCACAAAAAATTGGATGCACCTAGTTAGTGTGTGAAAATAAAGACCAGAACACCTGCTAGGCAGGATATATCTACCGGTTCAAATAATGAAAGCAAAGTTACTTTCTATTACCCCTTTAAAAATATAAAGACTCTAGTTAACAGTAAAATTATGACCACTGTTTTAGCGGGTTCCTTTGTAAGATTCTAATATTTGTCATATAACCAAATCCACATGAACACAGAGCAAACACGGGAGACACCCACAAGTTTCAGCTTGATTATATATACAACTTGTATAAATTTCTCCCAATTACTATAAACTGTGCAATTATTTGATGTTATAATGTATCAAGTGTCCAGAGTCAAATAGATGAACGTTCTGTCTACTGGGTTAGCAAGGCAGTTTACAGATCAGCTAGCCTCCAATCTAACCAATATGAATCAAGAGACAGATTGTCACAATATCCTATTATTTCTCTTTCTTTCTCCTTCCCTTTCCTTTTCCTTGTCCCTTTCTTGGGCAGACAGACAATTCCTGTGCAGGAGGGAGCTTCTCCCCGCTCTTAAAGTGAATGTAAATTATATGCTTTCTAATGAACATTATTAATTCCTAATATACTTGCAATGTAAACCGCAATATTTATTTTAGAAAATAAGCATCTTGTGATATTATAATTTAATTTATAACTTATCTACGTCTTGAACGCGAACTCCTCCCATCCTTGACTTCCGGTATTGCTTAAAGAGCAGTCCCTCCTGCTCTCTTACGTAGGCTTGAAGCGCGCTCCCGAGGAGACAACAATTTGCGCATGCGTTTTGCGCCGCCACCTAACAAAGTTATTAACCCCTAAACTGCCGCTCCCGGACCCCGCCGCCATCTACCTTAGCTACCCCGCCGCCATCTACCCCATCTTCCCCGCCGCCATTTACCCCATCTTCCCCGCCGCCATCTACCCCAGCTACCCCGCCGCCATCTACCCCAGCTACCCCGCCGCCATCTACCCCAGCTACCGTAGATGGCGGCGGGGTAGGGGCTCACAATAGCGGGTAGTTTAATGTAGCTGGCGGCGGTGTAAGGGGCTCACATTAGGGGGTAGATAATGTAGATGGCGGCGGGGTAGGAGCTCACATTAGGGGGTATGTAATATAGCTGGCGCCGGTGTAGGAGGATCACATTAGGGGGTTATACTTTTATTGTAGGTGGCGGCGGGGTCCTGGAGCGGCAGTTTAGGGGTTAAACACTTTATTAGGGATTACGGCGGGGATCGCGGACTGCGGTTGACAGGTAGATAGACATTGCGCATGCATTAGGTGTTAGGAATTGTTTGCGCATGCGCTACATTTGAACGTTAGGGAACGCATGCGCAGTTTGATCGCGTTACGTGTGCAAAAACGGGCTGGACGCCACGGGGTATGAGCTATAATTCGTTAAAGGCAATGTCAATTAAATTAGATACGAGGGACAAGATGGCGGGCGGAGGAAAAAAGTAAGCGAAGTAGGGTTATAAATCCTTCGATTATGGTTTTAGTCTTAAATTATAAAAAAATTATGACTTAAACTAACGTTTATTTTAGGTAATTAACAAGATGAGGAAGAGTGGTGAAAGTGACTTGACATTCACTTTAACTATATTCAGATAGTAGATAAGCAAAACATCGGACTCATGCTCAGTCCATAACTCAGCAGCAATGTGGCCAAGATTATACCACTAGCGTGGATCAGGATAAACAAGACAGTACCTGTAAGCTGTTGGGGCAGGAGATCACATCTACATCTGCCACTACGTGCTCATCCCCCTGCGATCCCCCACAGCAACTGGGATGCAGCCAGCGGTTAAGACTCCTACAGCCGATCAAATGCGGGCACTGGATTTCCTCGGGCAATGCTTGGTAAAACCTTGGAGTGTACACCTCCCCCTTTTTCCCCAGGGGGGGCCACTACACAGGTAACCAACAGAATTAAGGGATAACAAAAACTTGGCGGCCGATCTCAGATGATACCGCTATGTTATCCGGGACTCAGCTATGTTGCTCGGCTGCACGTCCTGATGCTGCACTATCAATCAGCTGATCGAAAGCCAGGTTGTAAGCCCTCTGTATCTTCTCAAGGTAAGTCCTGTACCTGAAAGAGCCTGAGCCCTAAAGCCGCTTTTCCAACCCTGCACATCGGCCACTTCTTGGCAGCTAGACAATTGTCGGATGGATATACCGGCCTCTCTGTCAGTGGGAGAGTGCTTTCGAGCCGCTTCCCTCCTTACAGCAGCTTGCGGGGTGGTACCCCAGGAAAAGTTAAAAATACTCAGGAATGAATTGCCAGCTAATTCGGCTAAGGAAGACTCCAGTACTCGGGCGGGTCATAGACTCGCAGAGCGCCACACATCAGCCCGGCAATCTCTCCAGGGCAAGCGGTTTGGAGTGGGGAGCGTTGAATAAGCGTCCTCTCACAGCGCAGGTATGCAGGTGTACTGCATAGCACCTCCCCCAATGGAAGTCTCCTGAAGTTAAAACCAGTACTGGGGTTAATGTTATTCAACACTCTGAATGGGAGTGATTGTTCCTGTTCCAGTGCTGGAACAGGGTCAGGGTTTTTATTCCAATCTGTTCGTGGATCCCAAAAAGGAGGGAACCTTCAGACCAATTCTAGACCTCAAGAGTCTAAACAAATTTCTAAGGGTTCCGCCCTTCAAGATGGAAACTATTTGTTCCATTCTTCCCTTAATCCAGGAGGGTCAATTTATGACAACTGTGGATTTAAAGGACGCGTACCTTCATGTTCCGATTCACAGGGATCATCACAAGTTCCTAAGGTTTGCCTTCCAGGACAAGCACTTCCAGTTCATAGCTCTTCCTTTCAGGCTGGCCACTGCTCCCAGAATTTTCTCAAAGGTTCTAGGGTCTCTGTTGGCTGTCCTTCGGTCTCTTGGTATTGGAGTGGCACCTTATTTGGACGGCATTCTTGTCCAGGTGCCATCTTTTCAGCAAGAAAGATCCCACACCGACATAGTGTTATCTTTCCTGAGAACTCACGGGTGGAAGGTAAATTTGGAAAAGAGTTTCAGACGCAAGGGTCACCTTCTTGGGAACAATAATAAACTCCCTGTCTATGAAGATTTTTCTGACAGAGGTCAGGAAATCAAAGATTATCGATACTTGCCTAGTCCTTCAGTCTACTTCCCGGCCGTCAGTGGCTCAGTGTATGGAGGTAATCGGGCTGATGGTAGCGGCAATGGACATCATCCCATTTGCTCGGTCCCACCTCAGACCTCTGCAGTTAAGCATGCTCAGTCAATGGAACAGAGACTATGCGGACTTGTCTCCTCGAATAACTCTGGACCAGGAGACCAGGAATTCTCTTAATGTTGGTTGTCTCTTTATCATCTTTCCCAGGGAACCTGCTTTGGCAGACCATCTTGGGTGATTGTAACAACAGACGCCAGCCTTCTGGGGTGGGGAGCAGTCTGGGGCTCCCTAAAGGCTCAGGGAGTTTGGACTCAGTCAGAGTCTATTCTTCCTATAAACATTCTGGAACTGAGAGCTATCTACAATGCTCTCCTGGCCTGGCCTCAGTTAGCCACAGTTAAGTTTATCAGGTTCCAGTCAGACAACATAACTTCAGTGGCTTACATCAGTCATCAGGGAGGAACGAGGAGTTCCTTAGCGATGACAGAGGTAACCAAAATAATCCAGTGGGTGGAGGCCCACTCTTGTTGCCTGTCGGCAATCCACATCCCAGGGGTAGACAATTGTGAGGCGGATTTCTTGAGCAGGCAGACCTTTCATCTGGGGGAGTGGGAGCTTCATCCGGGGGAGTGGGAGCTCCATCCAAAAGTGTTCTCCAACCTGATTCTCAGGTGGAGTCAGCTGGAATTGGATCTCATGGCATCTTGACAGAATGCCAAGCTTCCAAGATACGGGTCGAGGTCCAGGGACCCCCAGGCAGAACTGATTTATTCTCTGGCGGTTCCTTGGCGGTTCAGTCTAGCATACTTATTTCCTCAGTTTGCTCTTCTTCCTCGGGTAATTGCTTGAATCAAACAGGAGAGGGCCTCTGTGATCCTCATAGCAACGGCCTGGCCTCACAGGATTTGGTATGCAGATCTGGTAGGGATGACATCTCTGCTGCCTTGGAGACTTCCACTGAGGAAGGACCTTCTGATTCAAGGGCCCTTCCTTCACCCAAATCTAGTTTCTCTGAAGCTGACTGCCTGGAGATTAAACGCTTAATTTTATCCAAGCGGGGGTTTTCTGATTCGGTCATAGAGACCATGATTCAGGCTCGTAAGCCTGTAACTAAAAGGATTTACCATAAGATTTGGCATAAATAATTATATTGGTGTGAATCCCAGGGCTACTCATGGAGTATAGTTAGGATTCCTAGAATTTTGTCTTTTCTCCAAGAGGGTTTGTAGAAGGGTTTATCGACGAGTTCCCTAAAAGGTCAAATCTCGGCCTTATCTATTTTGTTACACAAACGTCTGGCGGATGTCCCAGATATACAATCATTTTGTCAGGCCTTGGTCAGGATCAGGCCTGTGTTCAAACCAGTTACTCCTCCTCAAGAGTCTTAATTTAGTTCTCAAAGTTTCACAAGGGGCTCCGTTTGAGCCTATGCATTCCTTAGATATTAAGTTGTTATCTTGGAAAGTTTTATTTCTTGTTGCTATTTCTTCTGCTCGAAGAGAATCAGAGCTCTCGGCATTGCAGTATGAGTCTCCTTACCTTATTTTCCATTCAGACAAGGTGGTTTTACGTACAAAATTAGGAATTCTTCCTAAGGTTGTTTCTGATCGGAAAATTAATCAGGAGATTGTTGTTCATTCTCTGTGTCCTAATCCTTCTTCTCAGAAGAAACGACTTCTGCACAATTTGGATGTGGTCCGTGCTTTAAAGTTTTACTTGCAGGTGACTAAGGACTTTCGTCAGTCTTCTTCTTTGTTTGTGATTTTCTCAGGAAAACGTAAGGGACAGAAAGCTACGGCTGCTTCTCTTTCTTTTTGGCTGAAGAGGTTACGGCTCATTCCACGAGGGCTGTTGCTTCCTCATCGGCATTCAAAAATGAAGCTTCTGTGGAACAGTTTTGCAAGGCTGCAACTTGGTCCTCTCTGCACACTTTTTAAAAATTCTACAAATTTGACACATTTGCCTCGGCTGAGGCCGCTTTTGGGAGAAAGGTTTTTCCAGCAGTGGTGCCTTCCGTTTAGGTGCCCTGTCTTGTCCCTCCTGTATCATCTGTGTACTCTAGCTTGGGTATTGGATCCCATTAGTAATTAAGATGATCCGTGGACTCATCATGTCTTAAAAAAGAAAAGAAAATTTATGCTTACCTGATAAATTTATTTATTTTTTGACACGAGGAGTCCACGGCCTGCCCTGTTCTTGTAAGACAGGTTGTTGGTTATTATAAACTTCAGACACCTCTGCACCTTGGCTTTTCCTTTCCTTAACTTCGGTCAAATGACTGGAGTGGGAGGGAGGGGAGGAGCTATTTAACAGCTCTGCTGTGGTGCTCTTTGCCGCCTCCTGCTGACCAGGAGGTGAATATCCCATTAGTAATTAAGATGATCCGTGGACTCATCGTGTCAAAAAAGAAATAAATTTATCAGGTAAGCATAAATTTTCTTTTTTTCTTTCATGATTCAGAGAGAGCATGCAATTTTAAAAAAACTTTCTAATTTACTCCTATTATCAATTTTTCTTTGTTCTCTTGCTATCTTTATTTAAAAAGCAGGAATACAGGAATGGTATGCAGAGGAGCTGGCCCATTTTTTTGAGAACCTAGGTTATGCTTGCTTATTGGTGGTTAAATGTAAGCCTCCAATAAGCAAGTGTTATCCATGGTGCTGAACCTAAAATGGTCTAGCTGCTAAGATTTACATTCCTGCTTTTAAAATGATAGCAAGAAAATGAAGAAAAATTGATAATAGGAGTAAACTAGAAAGTTGCTTAAAATTGCATGCTCTATCTGAATAATGAAAGAAAAAAATTGTGTTCAGGTTCCCTTTAAGCATGAGCCGGACAGGGCTGTATGTGCATTTGCTTGTGCAATATTAAATGAGGACGGTGGATGCCACCTCTCCTGCCCAGAATTGATGTACTTGTTCCCTGGCTGAGAACATTTTTCACACGCACCTTGTTTAATGCGGCCCTATAACTTGTTTTCATTAGTAATCAGTAATTTATTTTACTGTGATGTAGTAATGTTTACATTCTGTCTCATGCTTTTTTAATTTGTGATTTACAGGTAAATAAATTTAAAAATAAAAAACGGAAGGTATTTTTTAGTATAAAAAAATGTTTTTTTATTGAGATAGATTATATTATAATGAATAAACATTCTTATTTTTCTTTATTCCATTTCTTTTTATGTAGACAAACACATCAATAGTTCATATTCATCCTTCACTACAGGAAGCATCAGAATGATACCGCAAACTCCAAAAGTTCTTAGACATCAATGACTATTCACAAACATTGGGGACATAACAGCAGATATTTAAAGAAGATGGTGAATTGGAAGGAACTGGGCAGCAATCATTATGTACAGAGAGTAATTTAGTCATCAAACAAGTGGAAAACATTAATGCCTTATCTAGTGAAATTATAATCCCAGAAGATAAACCACACACATGTACTGAGTGTGGTAAATGTTTTACACAAATTAATCATCTAAAAATTCATAAAAAGTTTCACACAGGAGAAAAGCCGTTCACATGTACAGAGTGTGGAAAAAGTTTTACACTAAAGAGTCATCTGAAAACTCATACAATGAGTCACACAGGAGAAAAGCCTTTCACATGTACAGAGTGTGGAAAAAGTTTTACACATATAGGTAGTCTAAAAAATCATGAAAGGAGTCACACGGGAGAAAAGCTTTTCACTTGTACAGAGTGTGGAAAAGGTTTCACACGAATGGATCATCTGAAAACTCATGAAAGAAGTCACACAGGGGAAAAGCTTTTCACATGTACAGAGTGTGGAAAAAGTTTTACAGCAAAGAGTGAACTGAAAAGGCATGAAAGGATTCACACAGGGGAAAAGCCGTTCACATGTACAGAGTGTGGAAAAGGTTTTACAGAAAAGAGTGACCTGAAAAGGCATGAAAGGATTCACACAGGGGAAAAGCAGTTCACATGTACAGAGTGTGATAACAGTTTTATAACAAAGAGTCATCTGAAAATTCATGAAAGGAGTCACACAGGAGAAAATCCTTTCACATGTACAGAGTGTGGAAAATGTTTTACACATATGAGTAATCTGAAAACTCATGAAAGGATTCACACAGGGGAAAAGCCGTTCACATGTACAGAGTGTGGAAAATGTTTTACACGAATAGATCATCTGAAAATTCATGAAAGGATTCACACAGGGGAAAAGCCGTTCACATGTACAGAGTGTGGAAAATGTTTTAAACGAATAGATCAACTGAAAATTCATGAAAGGATTCACACAGGGGAAAAGCCTTTCACATGTACAGAGTGTGGGAAAAGTTTTATACATAAGAATCATCTGAATAGACATGAAAGAATTCACACAGGAGAAAAGCCTTTCACATGTACAGAGTGTGGAAAAAGTTTTATAGAAAAGGGTGAACTGAAAATGCATGAAAGGAGTCACACAGGGGAAAAGCCGTTCACATGTACAGAGTGTGGGAAAAGTTTTATACATAAGAGTCATCTGAATAGACATGAAAGGAGTCACACAGGGGAAAAGACTTTCACATGTACAGAGTGTGGTAACAGTTTTATAAAAAAGAGTCATCTGAAAAGTCATGAAAGGAGTCACAAGGGAAGAAACCTTTAACATGTTTAAAAAGTGGAAAAAAGTTTTTTTTTATTAAAGTCAGGTATCACAAAATGCCAAATATTTACACACAAATAAACTTTATATACACAGTGTACAACCTCATTACAATTATCTTAAAGAGGACAAACTCTCTAAATAGAAGCATCAAAAAGGATCTTATTGTAAATAATACTTTCTAATCCCAGTTATAAAAGCCTCAGATTGGAAGTGCTCTCCTCCTGTCCTTTGTTCCTCTATATATGTGCACCTCAGTTTCTCTCATATCAATGGGATGGAATCCAAACACCATACATTTTACACATATGAGTAATCTGAAAACTCATGAAAGGTTTCACACAGGAGAAAAGACTTTCACATGTACAGAGTGTGGAAAAGGTTTTACAGAGAAGAGTGATCTGAGAATACATAAATGGAGTCACACAGGAGAAAAGTCTTTCACATGTACAGAGGATGGAAAAACTTTTACACAAATAAGTAATCTGAAAACTCATGAAAGGAGTCACAAGGGAAGAAACTTTCACATGTTTAGAAAGTGGAAAAAATGTTATTTTATTAAAGTCAGGTATCGCAAAATGCCAAATATTTACACACAAATAAACTTTATATAGACAGTGTACAAACCTCTTTACAATTATCCTAAATAGGGCAAAAATCCCAGTTACAAAATCTCCATATTGGAAGAGCTCTCTTGCTGTCCTTTGTTCCTCTATACATGTGCGCCTCAGTTTCTCTCATATCAATGTGATAGAATCCAAACACCACACAGGAATATACAACTCTGACCTCATATTGACCAGTTTACACAACCATTCACCACCAAAGCACCCCCAGTGTTGTTTATTAATATGCCAGTGTTAGGAGTTGTACGTTTGTTTTACACAGGGGAGGAAATAAATAATTTACAGAATAAAGGAGTCTTTATATGAATAGAGTGTTAGAGAATTATATAAACAAGAACATCAGTCTCAAATGATTGACATCTGGGAGATATATTTAATGTGCACATCATGTGGATAAACCTTTTCTTATAGCAATAGATGCTTAGCATTGTACATGTTATATACCAGAGGAATTACTGAGGGGGAACTGATTTTATTTAATTAGACACAATATCAGTAACTGGTACATTTGTGATCATAATCAGTTTAATTTAAATGGCTACTATAACCTACATGTATACTGGGTATGTAATATGTGTGTCATGTGATCATAATCAGTTTAATTTAAATGGCTACTATAACCTACATGTATACTGGGTATGTAATATGTGTGTCATGTGATCATAATCAGTTTAATTTAAATGGCTACTATAACCTACATGTATACTGGGTATGTAATATGTGTGTCATGTGATCATAATCAGTTTAATTTAAATGGCTACTATAAGCTACATGTATACTGGGTATGTAATATGTGTGTCATATGATCATAATCAGTTTAATGTAAATGGCTACTATAACCTACATGTATACTGGGTATGTAATATGTGTGTCATATGATCATAATCAGTTTAATTTAAATGGCTACTATAAGTTACATGTATACTGGGTATGTAATATGTGTGTCATGTGATCATAATCAGTTTAATTTAAATGGCTACTATAACCTACATGTATACTGGGTATGTAATATGTGTGTCATGTGATCATAATCAGTTTAATTTAAATGGCTACTATAACCTACATGTATACTGGGTATGTAATATATGTGTCATGTGATCATAATCAGTTTAATTTAAATGGCTACTATAACCTACATGTATACTGGGTATGCAATATGTGTGTCATGTGATCATAATCAGTTTAATGTAAATGGCTACTATAACCTACATGTATACTGGGTATGTAATATGTGTGTCATGTGATCATAATCAGTTTAATTTAAATGGCTACTATAACCTACATGTATACTGGGTATGTAATATGTGTGTCATGTTCTGTAACTTGATATTATGTCTGTTAGATGTTTTCATGTTAGTTAGAAGCCACAAGAACTGATAATAGCACATACTGTATATATAAAGGGAACATTATGTGATAAATCCCTTTGTATCAAGAGCACAAGTGTTAGGTATATTTATACCATTGTGTGCATATATCATGTAATGCTGCTGTTTACTATATAATGATATACAATGTTTTTTCATGCAAATAAAAAGTGATTGTAATCCAGACCAGTATTTGTGTTTTTTGTATAATTAAAAACTAAATATCACAGAATAAAAAGGAAAACATCATCAAAGACAGAAACCAAATCTGACAGTGAAAGTTAAACGCTGATAAATCAGATAGAGCAGCGATTTTACCCACCTTTCCAATTTACTTCTATAATCTAATTTGCTTTGTTCTTTTGGTATCCTTTGTTATAGAGTAAACATAGGAGGCTGATATTATATGAGATTAGGGGCGTGCACGTGTATTTAGCACTCTGTGCAGCAGTGTTTGTAACTATGTATAACATTGCTATAAATGTGCTTGCAAACTGCTGTCTGAAGATACGTGCACGCTCCTGAGTTCCCCTAGGATTACTCTTTAACAAACATACTAAGAGAACTAAGCACAAATGATAATATAAGTAAATTGGAAACTTGATTGAAATGTTATGTTCTATCCAATCCATTTAAGTTTAATTTTGATTTGAATGTCTCTACTGTCTAAATGCTGTCGGCATTTATCATTGCACAAGCAGTTCTTGTGAACTGCTTGTGCAACACCCCCTCCTGCAGATTCACGGCCAATCGGCCGCTAACAAGGGGTGTCAATCAGCCCGATCATATAGGATCTGGCAGATTAATGTCCGCAGCCTGAGAACAGGCGGTCAAGTTATGGAGCAGCGCTCTTTAGACCACTACTTCATAACTGCTGTTTTCCTGAAGGCTCGCACAGAAACGGGCATCAAGCAACATTCAGAGCTTGATAATTCGGCCCCAGTGCACGAGGATGTGACTGATAGAGCAAACATTTTACTTGTTCATTGTAAAAAAAATTATTTGGCTTTAAAATTTGAATATCTGTTTGTTTTTATAAATCCTAAAATAAACCTTTTTTTTTCTTATACACTCAATGACTGATATAGGTAAAATATAACACTGTTATTCTAAACTATAAAAATATATTTCTTTCATATGGCAAGAGCCCATGAGCTAGTGATGTATGCAATATACAATCCTACCAGGAGGGGCACAGTTTCCCAAACCTCTAAATGCCTATAAATACGCCCCTCACCACACCCACAGTTCAGTTGTACAAACTTTGTCTCCTATGGAAGTGGTGAAGTAAGTTTGTGCTGGATTTGTATGATTTCTTCTATGATAAGCGCTTCTAAGCATTCTGAAGCCCAATTCCTCTCAGAGTACAGTGTTTGTCAGAGGGACGTGATGAGAGTATCGGATTCATCTCCTACCTCCCTTCTCAGATTGACGATATACTCTTATATACCATTACCTCTGCTGATAGTTTTCAGTACTGGTTTGGCTGTCTGCTATATGTGGATCGGTGTCTTTCGGTAACTATATCATTATTTAAGACACTCGTAGCTATGGTTGGCGCTTTATGTATTTATATAAAGTTCTAAATATATGTATTTACTTATATTTGCCATGAGTCAGGTCTATGTGTATTTCCCTTTGCAGTCTGGCAGTTTCATCATGGGAATCATGTTTTAGGAAGTTTTTGTCTTACCCGTGCTATAGTCTTTTTTTCAAATTTCACTTGTTTTTCTTTTAAAAAATGTGTGGGCAAATTAGGCTCGTGAGGGATCAAAATGCTGTTATTTATTGCATCATTCTTGGCGCGAGAATTTTTTGGCACGATGATGACGCAAGTTTTGGTCTATGATGACGCAAGTTCGTCATTTCCTGCGTCTTAGTTGATGCCAGGTTGGTTGGCACAAAGTTGTTTGTTATCACGCGAGTTGCGTCATTTCCGGATGTTTGTTGGCACCAAAAAATGTATATGCTTTCTTTTGCGTTGTGCGTCATACTTGGCGCCAAAAAAACTTAGTTTTATTTTACCCCACTTCCTATATGCTCCTTGCCTTCTTATGCTCAGAGGGCTATGCTATTTGCTTTTTTGTCAATTTTAGCATTTGCATTTTGTCCCATTCCGGACACTGCTATATCTCTCAATCTGATCCTGTCTCAGAAGCTGCTGTAGGAGCTGTGCTGCCTGAACACAGTTCTACCAAAGCTCTCTTCTACCCTTACCCCTATACTCACAGACATCTTCAGCCTCTCCCTCAGCACTGATATAGTTCCCACATCTCTTAAAGGGACATAATACACTCATTTTTTCTTTGCATAAATGTTTTGTAGATTATCTATTTATATAGCCCATAAAGTTATTTTATTTAAAAAATCTATCATTTTGCTTATTTTTAATTTTGCTCTGATTTTCAGACTCCTAACCAAGCCCCAAAGTTTTATGTGAATACCGTCAGCTACCTTCTCCAGCTTGCCCCTGTTTGTGTAAACTTTCAGGTGATATGTGTTTAGGGCAGGAGCACTTACAGTTACAGCATGTGCTGCATATAGAGGCAGGTGATATGTGTTTAGGGCTGGAGCACTTACAGTTACAGCATGTGCTGTATACAGAGGCAGGTGATATGTGTTTAGGGCTGGAGCACTTACAGTTACAGCATGTGCTGTATACAGAGGCAGGTGATATGTGTTTAAGGCTGGAGCACTTACAGTTACAGCATGTGCTGCATACAGAGGCAGGCGATATGTGTTTAGGGCTGGAGCACTTACAGTTACAGCATGTGCTACATACAGAGGCAGGTGATATGTGTTTAGGGCTGGAGCACTTACAGTTACAGCATGTGCTGCATACAGAGGCAGGTGATATGTGTTTAGGGCTGGAGCACTTACAGTTACAGCATGTGCTACATACAGAGGCAGGGGATATGTGTTTAGGGCAGGAGTACTTACAGTTACAGCATGTGCTGCATATAGAGGCAGGGGATATGTGTTTAGGGCTGGAGCACTTACAGTTACATCATGTACTGCATACAGAGGCAGGTGATATGTGTTTAGGGCAGGAGCACTTACAGTTACAGCACGTGCTGCATACAGAGGCAGGTGATATGTGTTTAGGGCAGGAGCACTTACAGTTACAGCATGTGCTGCATACAGAGGCAGGTGATATGTGTTTAGGGCTGGAGCACTTACAGTTACAGCACGTGCTGCATACAGAGGCAGGTGATATGTGTTTAGGGCTGGAGCACTTACAGTTACAGCACGTGCTGCATATAGAGGCAGGTGATATGTGTTTAGGGCAGGAGCACTTACAGTTACAGCATGTGCTGCATACAGAGGCAGGTGATATGTGTTTAGGGCAGGAGCACTTACAGTTACAGCATGTGCTGCATACAGAGGCAGGTGATATGTGTTTAGGGCTGGAGCACTTACAGTTACAGCACGTGCTGCATACAGAGGCAGGTGATATGTGTTTAGGGCTGGAGCACTTACAATTACAGCACGTGCTGCATACAGAGGCAGGTGATATGTGTTTAGGGCTGGAGCACTTACAGTTACAGCACGTGCTGCGTATAGAGGCAGGTGATATGTGTTTAGGGCTGGAGCACTTACAGTTACAGCACGTGCTGCATACAGAGGCAGGTGATATGTGTTTAGGGCTGGAGCACTTACAATTACAGCACGTGCTGCATACAGAGGCAGGTGATATGTGTTTAGGGCTGGAGCACTTACAGTTACAGCACGTGCTGCGTATAGAGGCAGGTGATATGTGTTTAGGGCTGGAACACTTACAGTTACAGCATGTGCTGCATACAGAGGCAGGTGATATGTGTTTAGGGCAGGAGCACTTACAGTTACAGCATGTGCTGTATACAGAGGCAGGTGATATGTGTTTAGGGCAGGAGCACTTACAGTTACAGCATGTGCTGCATACAGAGGCAGGTGATATGTGTTTAGGGCAGGAGCACTTACAGTTACAGCATGTGCTGCATACAGAGGCAGGTGATATGTGTTTAGGGCTGGAGCACTTACAGTTACAGCATGTGCTGCATACAGAGGCAGGCGATATGTGTTTAGGGCTGGAGCACTTACAGTTACAGCATGTGCTACATACAGAGGCAGGTGATATGTGTTTAGGGCAGGAGCACTTACAGTTACAGCATGTGCTACATACAGAGGCAGGGGATATGTGTTTAGGGCAGGAGTACTTACAGTTACAGCATGTGCTGCATATAGAGGCAGGGGATATGTGTTTAGGGCTGGAGCACTTACAGTTACATCATGTACTGCATACAGAGGCAGGTGATATGTGTTTAGGGCTGGAGCACTTACAGTTACAGCACGTGCTGCATACAGAGGCAGGTGATATGTGTTTAGGGCTGGAGCACTTACAGTTACAGCATGTGCTGCATACAGAGGCAGGTGATATGTGTTTAGGGCTGGAGCACTTACAGTTACAGCACGTGCTGCATACAGAGGCAGGTGATATGTGTTTAGGGCTGGAGCACTTACAGTTACAGCACGTGCTGCATATAGAGGCAGGTGATATGTGTTTAGGGCTGGAGCACTTACAGTTACAGCATGTGCTGCATACAGAGGCAGGTGATATGTGTTTAGGGCTGGAGCACTTACAGTTACAGCACGTGCTGCATACAGAGGCAGGTGATATGTGTTTAGGGCAGGAGCACTTACAGTTACAGCACGTGCTGCATACAGAGGCAGGTGATATGTGTTTAGGGCAGGAGCACTTACAATTACAGCACGTGCTGCATACAGAGGCAGGTGATATGTGTTTAGGGCTGGAGCACTTACAGTTACAGCACGTGCTGCATATAGAGGCAGGTGATATGTGTTTAGGGCTGGAGCACTTACAGTTACAGCATGTGCTGCATACAGAGGCAGGTGATATGTGTTTAGGGCTGGAGCACTTACAGTTACAGCATGTGCTGCATACAGAGGCAGGTGATATGTGTTTAGGGCAGGAGCACTTACAGTTACAGCATGTGCTGTATACAGAGGCAGGTGATATGTGTTTAGGGCTGGAGCACTTACAGTTACAGCATGTGCTGCATACAGAGGCAGGTGATATGTGTTTAGGGCTGGAGCACTTACAGTTACAGCATGTGCTGCATACAGAGGCAGGTGATATGTATTTAGGGCAGGAGCACTTACAGTTACAGCATGTGCTGCATAAAGAGGCAGGTGATATGTGTTTAGGGCAGGAGCACTTACAGTTACAGCATGTGCTGTATACAGAGGCAGGTGATATGTGTTTAGGGCAGGAGCACTTACAGTTACAGCATGTGCTGCATACAGAGGCAGGTGATATGTGTTTAGGGCAGGAGCACTTACAGTTACAGCATGTGCTGCATACAGAGGCAGGTGATATGTGTTTAGGGCAGGAGCACTTACAGTTACAGCATGTGCTGCATACAGAGGCAGATGATATGTGTTTAGGGCTGGAGCACTTACAGTTATAGCATGTGCTGCATACAGAGGCAGGTGATATGTGTTTAGGGCAGGAGCACTTACAGTTACAGCATGTGCTGCATACAGAGGCAGATGATATGTGTTTAGGGCTGGAGCACTTACAGTTACAGCATGTGCTGCATACAGAGGCAGGTGATATGTGTTTAGGGCTGGAGCACTTACAGTTACAGCATGTGCTGCATACAGAGGCAGGTGATATGTGTTTAGGGCTGGAGCACTTACAGTTACAGCATGTGCTGCATACAGAGGCAGGTGATATGTGTTTAGGGCTGGAGCACTTACAGTTATAGCATGTGCTGCATACAGAGGCAGGTGATATGTGTTTAGGGCTGGAGTACTTACAGTTACAGCATGTGCTGCATACAGAGGCAGGTGATATGTGTTTAGGGCTGGAGTACTTACAGTTATAGCATGTGCTGCATACAGAGGCAGGTGATATGTGTTTAGGGCAGGAGCACTTACAGTTACAGCATATGCTGGTATACAGAGGCAGGTGATATGTGTTTAGGGCAGGAGCACTTACAGTTACAGCATGTGCTGCATACAGAGGCAAGTGATATGTGTTTAGGGCTGGAGCACTTACAGTTACAGCATGTGCTGCATACAGAGGCAGGTGATATGTGTTTAGGGCTGGAGCACTTACAGTTATAGCATGTGCTGCATACAGAGGCAGGTGATATGTGTTTAGGGCAGGAGCACTTACAGTTACATCATGTGCTGCATACATAGGTAGGTGATATGTGTTTAGGGCTGGAGCACTTACAGTTACAGCATGTGCTCCATACAGAGGCAGGTGATATGTGTTTAGGGCTGGAGCACTTACAGTTACAGCATGTGCTGCATACAGAGGCAGGTGATATGTGTTTAGGGCTGGAGCACTTACAGTTATAGCATGTGCTGCATACAGAGGCAGGTGATATGTGTTTAGGGCTGGAGCACTTACAGTTACAGCATGTGCTGCATACAGAGGCAGGTGATATGTGTTTAGGGCTGGAGCACTTACAGTTACATCATGTGCTACATACAGAGGCAGGTGATATGTGTTTAGGGCTGGAGCACTTACAGTTACAGCATATGCTGGTATACAGAGGCAGGTGATATGTGTTTAGGGCTGGAGCACTTACAGTTACAGCATGTGCTGCATACAGAGGCAGGTGATATGTGTTTAGGGCTGGAGCACTCACAGTTACAGCATGTGCTGTATACAGAGGCAGGTGATATGTGTTTAGGGCAGGAGCACTTACAGTTACAGCATGTGCTGCATACAGAGGCAGGTGATATGTGTTTAGGGCAGGAGCACTTACAGTTACAGCATGTGCTGCATACAGAGGCATGTGATATGTGTTTAGGGCTGGAGCACTTACAGTTACAGCATGTGCTGCATACAGAGGCAGGTGATATGTGTTTAGGGCAGGAGTACTTACAGTTACAGCATGTGCTGCATACAGAGGCAGGTGATATGTGTTTACGGCTGGAGCACTTACAGTTACAGCATATGCTGGTATACAGAGGCAGGTGATATGTGTTTAGGGCTGGAGCACTTACAGTTACAGCATGTGCTGCATACAGAGGCAGGTGATATGTGTTTAGGGCTGGAGCACTCACAGTTACAGCATGTGCTGTATACAGAGGCAGGTGATATGTGTTTAGGGCTGGAGCACTTACAGTTACAGCATGTGCTGCATACAGAGGCAGGTGATATGTGTTTAGGGCAGGAGCACTTACAGTTACAGCATGTGCTGCATACAGAGGCATGTGATATGTGTTTAGGGCTGGAGCACTTACAGTTACAGCATGTGCTGCATACAGAGGCAGGTGATATGTGTTTAGGGCTGGAGCACTTACAGTTACAGCACGTGCTGCATACAGAGGCAGGTGATATGTGTTTAGGGCTGGAGCACTTACACTTACAGCATGTGCTGCATACAGAGGCAGGTGATATGTGTTTAGGGCTGGAGCACTCACAGTTACAGCATGTGCTGTATACAGAGGCAGGTGATATGTGTTTAGGGCTGGAGCACTTACAGTTACAGCACGTGCTGCATACAGAGGCAGGTGATATGTGTTTAGGGCTGGAGCACTTACACTTACAGCATGTGCTGCATACAGAGGCAGGTGATATGTGTTTAGGGCTGGAGCACTTACAGTTACAGCATGTGCTGTATACAGAGGCAGGTGATATGTGTTTAGGGCTAGAGCACTTACAGTTACAGCATGTGCTGCATACAGAGGCAGGTGATATGTGTTTAGGGCTGGAGCACTTACAGTTACAGCATGTGCTGTATACAGAGGCAGGTGATATGTGTTTACGGCTGGAGCACTTACAGTTACAGCATATGCTGGTATACAGAGGCAGGTGATATGTGTTTAGGGCTGGAGCACTTACAGTTACAGCATGTGCTCCATACAGAGGCAGGTAATATGTGTTTAGGGCAGGAGCACTTACAGTTACAGTATGTGCTGTATACAGAGGCAGGTGATATGTGTTTAGGGCTGGAGCACTTACACTTACAGCATGTGCTGCATACAGAGGCAGGTGATATGTGTTTAGGGCAGGAGCACTTACAGTTACAGCATGTGCTGCATACAGAGGCAGGTGATATGTGTTTAGGGCAGGAGCACTTACAGTTACAGCATGTGCTACATACAGAGGTAGGTGATATGTGTTTAGGGCAGGAGCACTTACAGTTACAGCACGTGCTGCATACAGAGGCAGGTGATATGTGTTTAGGGCTGGAGCACTTACAGTTACAGCATGTGCTGTATACAGAGGCAGGTGATATGTGTTTAGGGCTAGAGCACTTACAGTTACAGCATGTGCTGCATACAGAGGCAGGTGATATGTGTTTAGGGCAGGATCACTTACAGTTACAGCATGTGCTGCATACAGAGGCAGGTGATATGTGTTTAGGGCAGGAGCACTTACAGTTACAGCATGGGTTGCATACAGAGGCAGGTGATATGTGTTTAGGGCAGGAGCACTTACAGTTACAGCCTGTGCTGCATACAGAGGCAGGCGATATGTGTTTAGGGCAGGAGCACTTACAGTTACAGCATCTGCTGTATACAGAGGCAGGCGATATGTGTTTAGGGCAGGAGCACTTACAGTTACAGCATCTGCTGTATACAGAGGCAGGTGATATGTGTTTAGGGCAGGATCACTTACAGTTACAGCATGTGCTGCATACAGAGGCAGGTGATATGTGTTTAGGGCAGGAGCACTTACAGTTACAGCATGTGCTGCATACAGAGGCAGGTGATATGTGTTTAGGGCTGGAGCACTTACAGTTACAGCATGTGCTGCATACAGAGGCAGGTGATATGTGTTTAGGGCAGGAGCACTTACAGTTACAGCCTGTGCTGCATACAGAGGCAGGTGATATGTGTTTAGGGCAGGAGCACTTACAGTTACAGCATGTGCTGCATACAGAGGCAGGTGATATGTGTTTAGGGCTGGAGCACTTACAGTTACAGCACGTGCTGCATACAGAGGCAGGTGATATGTGTTTAGGACAGGAGCACTTACAATTACAGCATGTGCTGCATACAGAGGCAGGTGATATGTGTTTAGGGCTGGAGCACTTACAGTTACAGCACATGCTGCATACAGAGGCAGGTGATATGTGTTTAGGGCAGGAGCACTTACAGTTACAGCATGTGCTGCATACAGAGGCAGGTGATATGTGTTTAGGGCTGGAGCACTTACAGTTACAGCATGTGCTGCATACAGAGGCAGGTGATATGTGTTTAGGGCTGGAGCACTTACAGTTACAGCATGTGCTGCATACAGAGGCAGGTGATATGTGTTTAGGGCAGGAGCACTTACAGTTACAGCATGTGCTGTATACAGAGGCAGGTGATATGTGTTTAGGGCTGGAGCACTTACAGTTACAGCATGTGCTGCATACAGAGGCAGGTGATATGTGTTTAGGGCTGGAGCACTTACAGTTACAGCATGTGCTGCATACAGAGGCAGGTGATATGTGTTTAGGGCTGGAGCACTTACAGTTACAGCATGTGCTGTATACAGAGGCAGGTGATATGTGTTTAGGGCTGGAGCACTTACAGTTACAGCATGTGCTGTATACAGGGGCAGGTGATATGTGTTTAGGGCTGGAGCACTTACAGTTACAGCATGTGCTGCATACAGAGGCAGGTGATATGTGTTTAGGGCAGGAGCACTTACAGTTACAGCATGTGCTGTATACAGAGGCAGGTGATATGTGTTTAGGGCTGGAGCACTTACAGTTACAGCATGTGCTGCATACAGAGGCAGGTGATATGTGTTTGGGCTGGAGCACTTACAGTTACAGCATGTGCTGCATACAGAGGTAGGTGATATGTGTTTAGGGCTGGAGCACTTACACTTACAGCATGTGCTGCATACAGAGGCAGGGGATATGTGTTTAGTGCTGGAACACTTACAGTTACAGCATGTGCTGTATACAGAGGCAGGTGATATGTGTTTAGGGCAGGATCACTTACAGTTACAGCATGTGCTGCATACAGAGGCAGGTGATATGTGTTTAGGGCTGGAGCACTTACAGTTACAGTATGTGCTGTATACAGAGGCAGGTGATATGTGTTTAGGGCTGGAGCACTTACAGTTACAGCATGTGCTGCATACAGAGGCAGGTGATATGTGTTTAGGGCTGGAGCACTTACAGTTACAGCATGTGCTGCATATAGAGGCAGGTGATATGTGTTTAGGGCAGGAGCATTTACAGCATGTGCTGTATACAGAGGCAGGTGATATGTGTTTAGGGCTGGAGTACTTACAGTTATAGCATGTGCTGCATACAGAGGCAGGTGATATGTGTTTAGGGCAGGAGCACTTACAGTTACAGGATGTGCTGCATACAGAGGCAGATGATATGTGTTTAGGGCTGGAGCACTTACAGTTACAGGATGTGCTGCATACAGAGGCAGGTGATATGTGTTTAGGGCTGGAGCACTTACAGTTACAGCATGTGCTGCATACAGAGGCAGGTGATATGTGTTTAGGGCTGGAGCACTTACAGTTACAGCATGTGCTGCATACAGAGGCAGGTGATATGTGTTTAGGGCTGGAGCACTCACAGTTACAGCATGTGCTGCATACAGAGGTAGGTGATATGTGTTTTGGGCTGGAGCACTTACAGTTACAGTATGTGCTGCATATAGAGGCAGGTGATATGTGTTTAGGGCTGGAGCAGTTACAGTATGTGCTGCATACAGAGGCAGGTGATATGTGTTTAGGGCTGGAGCACTTACAGTTACAGCATGTGCTCCATACAGAGGCAGGTAATATGTGTTTAGGGCAGGAGCACTTACAGTTACAGCATATGCTGGTATACAGAGGCAGGTGATATGTGTTTAGGGCTGGAGCACTTACAGTTACAGCATGTGCTGCATACAGAGGCAGGTGATATGTGTTTAGGGCTGGAGCACTTACAGTTACAGCATGTGCTGCATACAGAGGCAGGTGATATGTGTTTAGGGCAGGAGCACTTACAGTTACAGCATGTGCTGCATACAGAGGCAGGTGATATGTGTTTAGGGCAGGAGCACTTACAGTTACAGCATGTGCTGCATACAGAGGCAGGTGATATGTGTTTAGGGCAGGAGCACTTACAGTTACATCATGTGCTGCATACAGAGGCAGGTGATATGTGTTTAGGGCAGGAGCATTTACAGCATGTGCTGTATACAGAGGCAGGTGATATGTGTTTAGGGCTGGAGTACTTACAGTTACAGCATGTGCTGTATACAGAGGCAGGTGATATGTGTTTAGGGCTGGAGCACTTACAGTTACAGCATGTGCTGCATATAGAGGCAGGTGATATGTGTTTAGGGCAGGAGCATTTACAGCATGTGCTGTATACAGAGGCAGGTGATATGTGTTTAGGGCTGGAGTACTTACAGTTACAGCATGTGCTGTATACAGAGGCAGGTGATATGTGTTTAGGGCAGGAGCACTTACAGTTACAGGATGTGCTGCATACAGAGGCAGATGATATGTGTTTAGGGCAGGAGCACTTACAGTTACAGGATGTGCTGCATACAGAGGCAGATGATATGTGTTTAGGGCTGGAGCACTTACAGTTACAGGATGTGCTGCATACAGAGGCAGGTGATATGTGTTTAGGGCTGGAGCACTTACAGTTACAGCATGTGCTGCATACAGAGGCAGGTGATATGTGTTTAGGGCTGGAGCACTCACAGTTACAGCATGTGATGCATACAGAGGCAGGTGATATGTGTTTAGGGCAGGAGCACTCACAGTTACAGCATGTGCTGCATACAGAGGCAGGTGATATGTGTTTAGGGCAGGAGCACTTACAGTTACAGCATGTGCTGTATACAGAGGCAGGTGATATGTGTTTAGGGCTGGAGCACTTACAGTTACAGCATGTGCTGCATACAGAGGCAGGTGATATGTGTTTGGGCTGGAGCACTTACAGTTACAGCATGTGCTGCATATAGAGGCAGGGGATATGTGTTTAGTGCTGGAACACTTACAGTTACAGCATGTGCTGTATACAGAGGCAGGTGATATGTGTTTAGTGCTGGAACACTTACAGTTACAGCATGTGCTGTATACAGAGGCAGGTGATATGTGTTTAGGGCTGGAGCACTTACAGTTACAGCATGTGCTGCATACAGAGGCAGGTGATATGTATTTAGGGCAGGAGCACTTACAGTTACAGCATGTGCTGCATACAGAGGCAGGTGATATGTGTTTAGGGCTGGAGCACTTACTGTTACAGTATGTGCTGTATACAGAGGCAGGTGATATGTGTTTAGTGCTGGAACACTTACAGTTACAGCATGTGCTGTATACAGAGGCAGGTGATATGTGTTTAGGGCTGGAGCACTTACAGTTACAGCATGTGCTGCATACAGAGGCAGGTGATATGTATTTAGGGCAGGAGCACTTACAGTTACAGCATGTGCTGCATACAGAGGCAGGTGATATGTGTTTAGGGCTGGAGCACTTACAGTTACAGCATGTGCTGCATACAGAGGTAGGTGATATGTGTTTAGGGCAGGATCACTTACAGTTACAGCATGTGCTGTATACAGAGGCAGGTGATATGTGTTTAGGGCTGGAGCACTTACAGTTACAGCATGTGCTGCATACAGAGGCATGTGATATGTGTTTAGGGCAGGAGCACTTACAGTTACAGCATGTGCTGCATACAGAGGCAGGTGATATGTGTTTAGGGCTGGAGCACTTACAGTTACAGTATGTGCTGTATACAGAGGCAGGGGATATGTGTTTAGTGCTGGAACACTTACAGTTACAGCATGTGCTGTATACAGAGGCAGGTGATATGTGTTTAGTGCTGGAACACTTACAGTTACAGCATGTGCTGTATACAGAGGCAGGTGATATGTGTTTAGGGCTGGAGCACTTACAGTTACAGCATGTGCTGCATACAGAGGCAGGTGATATGTATTTAGGGCAGGAGCACTTACAGTTACAGCATGTGCTGCATACAGAGGCAGGTGATATGTGTTTAGGGCTGGAGCACTTACAGTTACAGTATGTGCTGTATACAGAGGCAGGTGATATGTGTTTAGTGCTGGAACACTTACAGTTACAGCATGTGCTGTATACAGAGGCAGGTGATATGTGTTTAGGGCTGGAGCACTTACAGTTACAGCATGTGCTGCATACAGAGGCAGGTGATATGTATTTAGGGCAGGAGCACTTACAGTTACAGCATGTGCTGCATACAGAGGCAGGTGATATGTGTTTAGGGCTGGAGCACTTACAGTTACAGCATGTGCTGCATACAGAGGTAGGTGATATGTGTTTAGGGCAGGATCACTTACAGTTACAGCATGTGCTGTATACAGAGGCAGGTGATATGTGTTTAGGGCTGGAGCACTTACAGTTACAGCATGTGCTGCATACAGAGGCATGTGATATGTGTTTAGGGCTGGATCACTTACAGTTACAGCATGTGCTGCATACAGAGGCAGGTGATATGTGTTTAGTGCTGGAGCACTTACAGTTACAGCATGTGCTGCATACAGAGGCAGGTGATATGTGTTTAGGGCAGGAGCATTTACAGTTACAGCATGTGCTGTATACAGAGGCAGGTGATATGTGTTTAGGGCTGGAGCACTTACAGTTACAGCATGTGCTGCATACAGAGGCAGGTGATATGTATTTAGGGCAGGAGCACTTACAGTTACAGCATGTGCTGCATACAGAGGCAGGTGATATGTGTTTAGGGCTGGAGCACTTACAGTTACAGTATGTGCTGTATACAGAGGCAGGTGATATGTGTTTAGTGCTGGAACACTTACAGTTACAGCATGTGCTGTATACAGAGGCAGGTGATATGTGTTTAGGGCTGGAGCACTTACAGTTACAGCATGTGCTGCATACAGAGGCAGGTGATATGTATTTAGGGCAGGAGCACTTACAGTTACAGCATGTGCTGCATACAGAGGCAGGTGATATGTGTTTAGGGCTGGAGCACTTACAGTTACAGCATGTGCTGCATACAGAGGTAGGTGATATGTGTTTAGGGCAGGATCACTTACAGTTACAGCATGTGCTGTATACAGAGGCAGGTGATATGTGTTTAGGGCTGGAGCACTTACAGTTACAGCATGTGCTGCATACAGAGGCATGTGATATGTGTTTAGGGCTGGATCACTTACAGTTACAGCATGTGCTGCATACAGAGGCAGGTGATATGTGTTTAGTGCTGGAGCACTTACAGTTACAGCATGTGCTGCATACAGAGGCAGGTGATATGTGTTTAGGGCAGGAGCACTTACAGTTACAGCATGTGCTACATACAGACGCAGGTGATATGTGTTTAGAACTGGAGCACTTACAGTTACAGCATGTGCTGCATACAGAGGCAGGTGATATGTGTTTAGAACTGGAGCACTTACAGTTACAGCATGTGCTGCATACAGAGGCAGGTGATATGTGTTTAGGGCAGGAGCACTTACAGTTACAGCATGTGTTGCATACAGAGGTAGGTGATATGTGTTTAGGGCTGGAGCACTTACAGTTACAGCATGTGCTGCATACAGAGGCAGGTGATATGTGTTTAGGGATAGAGCACTTACAGTTACAGCATGTGCTGCATACAGAGGCAGGTGATATGTGTTTAGGGCTGGAGCACTTACAGTTACAGCATGTGCTGCATACAGAGGCAGGTGATATGTGTTTAGGGCTGGAGCACTTACAGTTACAGCATGTGCTGTATACAGAGGCAGGTGATATGTGTTTAGGGCTGGAGCACTTACAGTTACAGCATGTGCTGCATATAGAGGCAGGTGATATGTGTTTAGGGCAGGAGCATTTACAGCATGTGCTGTATACAGGGGCAGGTGATATGTGTTTAGGGCTGGAGTACTTACAGTTACAGCATGTGCTGTATACAGAGGCAGGTGATATGTGTTTAGGGCTGGAGCACTTCCAGTTACAGCATGTGCTGCATATAGAGGCAGGTGATATGTGTTTAGGGCAGGAGCATTTACAGCATGTGCTGTATACAGAGGCAGGTGATATGTGTTTAGGGCAGGAGCACTTACAGTTACAGCATGTGCTGCATACAGAGGCAGATGATATGTGTTTAGGGCAGGAGCACTTACAGTTACAGGATGTGCTGCATACAGAGGCAGATGATATGTGTTTAGGGCTGGAGCACTTACAGTTACAGGTTTTGCTGCATACAGAGGCAGGTGATATGTGTTTAGGGCTGGAGCACTTACAGTTACAGCATGTGCTGCATACAGAGGCAGGTGATATGTGTTTAGGGCTGGAGCACTCACAGTTACAGCATGTGCTGCATACAGAGGTAGGTGATATGTGTTTTGGGCTGGAGCACTTACAGTTACAGTATGTGCTGCATATAGAGGCAGGTGATATGTGTTTAGGGCTGGAGCACTTACAGTTACAGTATGTGCTGCATACAGAGGCAGGTGATATGTGTTTAGGGCTGGAGCACTTACAGTTACAGCATGTGCTCCATACAGAGGCAGGTAATATGTGTTTAGGGCAGGAGCACTTACAGTTACAGCATATGCTGGTATACAGAGGCAGGTGATATGTGTTTAGGGCTGGAGCACTTACAGTTACAGCATGTGCTGCATACAGAGGCAGGTGATATGTGTTTAGGGCTGGAGCACTTACAGTTACAGCATGTGCTGCATACAGAGGCAGGTGATATGTGTTTAGGGCAGGAGCACTTACAGTTACAGCATGTGCTGCATACAGAGGCAGGTGATATGTGTTTAGGGCAGGAGCACTTACAGTTACAGCATGTGCTGCATACAGAGGCAGGTGATATGTGTTTAGGGCAGGAGCACTTACAGTTACAGCATGTGCTGCATACAGAGGCAGGTGATATGTGTTTAGGGCTGGAGCACTTACAGTTACAGCATGTGCTGCATACAGAGGCAGGTGATATGTGTTTAGGGCAGGAGCACTTACAGTTACAGCATGTGCTGCATACAGAGGCAGGTGATATGTGTTTAGGGCTGGAGCACTCACAGTTACAGCATGTGCTGCATACAGAGGCAGGTGATATGTGTTTAGGGCTGGAGCGCTCACAGTTACAGCATGTGATGCATACAGAGGCAGGCGATATGTGTTTAGGGCTGGAGCACTTACAGTTACAGCATGTGCTGCATACAGAGGCAGGTGATATGTGTTTAGGGCAGGAGCACTCACAGTTACAGCATGTGCTGCATACAGAGGCAGGTGATATGTGTTTAGGGCTGGAGCACTTACAGTTACAGCATGTGCTGCATACAGAGGCAGGTGATATGTGTTTAGGGCTGGAGCACTTACAGTTACAGCATGTGCTGCATACAGAGGCAGGTGATATGTGTTTAGGGCTGGAGCACTCACAGTTACAGCATGTGCTGCATACAGAGGCAGGTGATATGTGTTTAGGGCTGGAGCACTCACAGTTACAGCATGTGCTGCATACAGAGGCAGGTGATATGTGTTTAATGCTGGAGCACTTACAGTTACAGCATGTGCTGCATACACAGGCAGGTGATATGTGTTTAGGGCAGGAGCACTTACAGTTACAGCACGTGCTGCATACAGAGGCAGGTGATATGTGTTTAGGGCTGGAGCACTTACAGTTACAGCACGTGCTGCATACAGAGGCAGGTGATATGTGTTTAGGGCTGGAGCACTTACAGTTACAGCATGTGCTGCATACAGAGGCAGGTGATATGTGTTTAGGGCTGGAGCACTTACAGTTATAGCATGTGCTGCATACAGAGGCAGGTGATATGTGTTTAGGGCTGGAGCACTTACAGTTACAACATGTGCTGCATACAGAGGCAGGTGATATTTGTTTAGGGCTGGAGCACTTACAGTTACAGCATGTGCTGCATACAGAGGCAGGTGATATGTGTTTAGGGCTGGAGCACTTACAGTTACAGCATGTGCTGCATACAGAGGCAGGTGATATGTGTTTAGGGCTGGAGCACTTACAGTTACAGCATGTGCTGCATACAGAGGCAGGTGATATGTGATTAGGGCTGGAGCACTTACAGTTACAGCATGTGCTGCATACAGAGGCAGGTGATATGTGTTTAGGGCAGGAGCACTTACAGTTACAGCATGTGCTGCATACAGAGGCAGGTGATATGTGTTTAGGGCAGGAGCACTTACAGTTACAGCATGTGCTGTATACAGAGGCAGGTGATATGTGTTTAGGGCTGGAGCACTTACAGTTACAGCATGTGCTGCATACAGAGGCAGGTGATATGTGTTTAGGGCTTGAGCACTTACAGTTACAGCATGTGCTGCATACAGAGGCAGGTGATATGTGTTTAATGCTGGAGCACTTACAGTTACAGCATGTGCTGCATATAGAGGCAGGTGATATGTGTTTAGGGCAGGAGCACTTACAGTTACAGCATGTGCTGCATATAGAGGCAGGTGATATGTGTTTAATGCTGGAGCACTTATAGTTACAGCATGTGCTGTATACAGAGGCAGGTGATATGTGTTTAGGGCTGGAGCACTTACAGTTACAGCATGTGCTGCATACAGAGGCAGGTGATATGTGTTTAGGGCAGGAGCACTTACAGTTACAGCATGTGCTGCATATAGAGGCAGGTGATATGTGTTTAGGGCTGGAGCAATTACAGTTACAGCATGTGCTGCATATAGAGGCAGGTGATATGTGTTTAGGGCTGGATCACTTACAGTTACAGCATGTGCTGCATATAGAGGCAGGTGATATGTGTTTAGGGCTGGAGCACTTACAGTTACAGCATGTGCTGCATACAGAGGCAGGTGATATGTGTTTAGGGCAGGAGCACTTACAGTTACAGCATGTGCTGCATACAGAGGCAGGTGATATGTGTTTAGGGCAGGAACACTTACAGTTACAGCATGTGCTGCATACAGAGGCAGGTGATATGTGTTTAGGGCAGGAGCACTTACAGTTACAGCATGTGCTGCATACAGAGGCAGGTGATATGTGTTTAGGGCTGGAGCACTTACAGTTACAGCATGTGCTGCATACAGAGGCAGGTGATATGTGTTTAGGGCAGGAGCACTTACAGTTACAGCATGTGCTGCATACAGAGGCAGGTGATATGTGTTTAGGGCAGGAACACTTACAGTTACAGCATGTGCTGCATACAGAGGCAGGTGATATGTGTTTAGGGCAGGAGCACTTACAGTTACAGCATGTGCTGCATACAGAGGCAGGTGATATGTGTTTAGGGCTGGAACACTTACTGTTACAGCATGTGCTGCATACAGAGGCAGGTGATATGTGTTTAGGGCAGGAGCACTTACAGTTACAGCATGTGCTGCATACAGAGGCAGGTGATATGTGTTTAGGGCAGGAGCACTTACAGTTACAGCATGTGCTGCATACAGAGGCAGGTGATATGTGTTTAGGGCAGGAGCACTTACAGTTACAGCATGTGCTGCATACAGAGGCAGGTGATATGTGTTTAGGGCTGGAGCACTTACAGTTACAGCATGTGCTGCATACAGAGGCAGGTGATATGTGTTTAGGGCTGGAGCACTTACAGTTACAGCATGTGCTGCATACAGAGGCAGGTGATATGTGTTTAGGGCTGGAGCACTTACAGTTACAGCATGTGCTGCATACAGAGGCAGGTGATATGTGTTTAGCGCTGGAGCACTTACAGTTACAGCATGTGCTGTATACAGAGGCAGGTGATATGTGTTTAGGGCAGGAGCACTTACAGTTACAGCATGTGCTGCATACCGAGGCAGGTGATATGTGTTAAGGGATTTACACTTTAACTATCTTCACAGGTACCTGCTACCCAAATGCTCCCACTTTACCTTTAGTTTGGTAACCCCTTTTACCCAATTTTCATATACCAATAATGACAGACACAGATTTGGCGTTAGAAAAGGTCACATTTATTAAATTCAAATCTAAATTATGAAAAATGAGCGATCCTCAACTACTAGGATAATAACATATCCTTAATCCAATTTGGATTTGAATTGATAACACAATTCATGCAACAGCATGACGAGAGAACTGGGCGTCCCCACGTAACCAAGGAGCGTGACCGCGCGCAACTCAGGGGCGTCAATTTGCTAGTAACGGGCCGAAAGCTCTGCAGACTAGGAGGGCTTGTGGGTTTGACCGACAGACCAATACCCCGCCCCGTACCCTACACACCTCCCCCCATTACTGCATTACCCACGTGCCAGGACGCCCACTTCCCGCCGCGTCATGAAATATACCACTAAAAATGCCATGATTTCTCTATGCCATCCACCAGCTCTGACCGACAGACCAGTAGCTGATTTCCTGCTTTGTGGCGAAAAAACCCTTAAGGGGCGCTACACGGGCGGTCTTAATCTGAGTGGCGGAAACACCACAGCATCTGCCCTTAGCCGTGTCGCTTGTGATCGCTCTTGTGCGTGACCTCTTCCTTGGGCTAGGCTTCGTCATTTCTAGGGAGGGAGGGAGGGAAAAAGAAAATAATTATTGTGAGCTCCAAGCATTGTGCAATCATATTTATAGGCAGTTAATTTCCTCAACTCCTGTTCATACCCCCTCTCCCCCTCCTGGCCAATCCCTGTGCTAGCCTATTTAGGATCAGCTAGTTGCATCTTATCTACACTGCCCATCCCTTCTTCTATTGTCCTGCTATAGCTGTGCTATCCAAAGGAAGGGGCTACGCCTAGCCCCCAACCCCCTATAACCTTCCCAGTCAGTAAAGTCAATCTCCCTTAAGCTGTTCCTCTCCTAGTTTAGTCGATACACTTTGCTAAGGGATTTACACTTTAACTATCTTCACAGGTACCTGCTACGCAAATGCTCCCACTTTACCTTTAGTTTGGTAACTCCTTTTACCCAATTTTCATATACCAATAATGACAGACACAGATTTGGCGTTAGAAAAGGTCACATTTATTAAATTCAAATCTAAATTATGAAAAATGAGCGATCCTCAACTACTAGGATAATAACATATCCTTAATCCAATTTGGATTTGAATTGATAACACAATTCATGCAACAGCATGACGAGAGAACTGGGCGTCCCCACGTAACCAAGGAGCGAGACCGCGCGCAACTCAGGGGCGTCAATTTGCTAGTAATGGGCCGAAAGCTCTGCAGACTAGGAGGGCTTGTGGGTTTGACCGACAGACCAATACCCCGCCCCGTACCCTACACACCTCCCCCCATTACTGCATTACCCACGTGCCAGGACGCCCACTTCCCGCCACCAAAAGAGGACCCTCTTGCCGCCAACCAAAGCACACCTAGTGACCTTTTCTTACCTTGTAAGGGTCTTTACGATGGCCCTCAGATCTCAGACTTTAGAACAGATCATAATAGCCTGGTTTACATTTTTCCTACTCTTGTCGGATCATAACAGATCATAACAGCCTGGTTTACATTTTTCCTACTCTTGTCGGATCATAACAGATCATAACAGCCTGGTTTACCTTTTCCTACTCTTGTCGGATCATAACAGATCATTACAGCCTGATTTATCTTTTTCCTACTCTTGTCAGATCATAACAGATCATAACAGCCTGGTTTACCTTTCGTTCTACTCTTGTCGGATCATAACAGATCATAACAGCCTGGTTTACATTTTTCCTACTCTTGTCGGATCATAACAGATCATAAACAGCCTGGTTTACCTTTTCCTACTCTTGTCGGATCATAACAGATCATAACAGCCTGGTTTACATTTTTCCTACTCTTGTCGGATCATAACAGATCATTACAGCCTGATTTATCTTTTTCCTACTCTTGTCGGATCATAACAGATCATAACAGCCTGGTTTACCTTTTCCTACTCTTGTCGGATCATAACAGATCATAACAGCCTTGTTTACATTTTTCCTACTCTTGTTGGATCATAACAGATCATAACAGCCTGGTTTACCTTTTCCTACTCTTGTCGGATCATAACAGATCATAACAGCCTAGTTTACATTTTTCCTACTCTTGTCGGATCATAACAGATCATAACAGCCTGGTTTACCTTTTCCTACTCTTGTCGGATCATAACAGATCATAACAGCCTGGTTTACATTTTTCCTACTCTTGTCAGATCATAACAGCCTGGTTTACCTTTTTCCTACTCTTGTCGGATCATAACAGATCATAACAGCCTGATTTACCTTTTTACTACCCTTGTTGGATCATAACAGATCATAACAGCCTGGTTTACCTTTTTCCTACTCTTGTCCGATCATACAGATCAAGGCACCAGCATTGTAAAGAAATAGGCGGCCCCACGTGACTAAGAAGTTGTAGGACATAGCAAATAACACAAGGTTTGAAGAGCAGGCGAGCATGTTATTTTTACCGGCAGACCACCACTCAATGTCCATCCTTCCTGTGTGACACTATCCCTCCAAGACAGAGACCAGACTAGTTCAGTCCCCACCCATTTTAGCTTGAACCAGCTGAATATTTATTTTACCTGCTCCTGTAGCTCAATTGAAGGAACCAAACCTATGTCGTTCCCACCCAGGTGTATAATTAAGATATCGGGTAGACCCCACTTTCTCGTAGAGATCTGTGCTGTCCCCAATAACTGGTTTCATTTCATCCCTCTCTTCCCAATCCACCTACTTCCTGCTTCTTTAGAACTAAAACCTAAGTTTGCTCCCTGTCTGGTTGCAGCTGTGTGTGAAGCTGCCCAGTGCACGTAGGAGTGTCTGATTATCCATAATCTTGTGGCTCTACCTGAAATGGACACACTAAACAACACATTATCACCACAACGTAACCTAGCTTCTCCACTACTAATGAAAAAACCCTTTTGAACTGGAACCTGGTTAAACTACTACCATTCTTGTGCCTAAAGAACATGACGCCCTTAGCAGGGGCCACACCTAAATAGCCTCTCACATGTGAAACAGGACATATTTACCCCCTGTTGCTTTAGAAGTTATCCAAGCCCCTTTCCCTTCCCTATCTGTCTGATCTTCATATGAATATTAGTCCTGATTCTACAGGAATTCCATCCTCAATGCTTCCCCAAAGCCAGCATAAATATCGTCGCAAAAATTGTATTCTCAAAACCAGCAGTACAAACCTTGTTTAAAATTTTTTCTAAGATTTCCAATCTCTCCGCTGACCAACCTCTAACCCTTTTCCTAACCAGGAATCTTTTTTGTCGCATCCACTTCCTCCAACAGCTGCGCAAAGGAGATTCCTGCCATTACAGTGCTTAAGTTGCCTTTCTTGATACCTGCGTGCCTAGGTTATACCAAATTGTCCAAAAATATCCATGTCCGTGTTGTCAATGATTGTCTGACCAAACCATTGATTACCTCTAATTGCTCCCAATATGCCAAAGATAAATGGGGCAATCCTTACCTTTCTGCGCCGCATTGGGTGCAAGCTTCCTAAAGGCCTCCCATTTAAACCTTGATAAAGCATCAGCTACGACATTCTTAACTGCTGGTATGTGTTTATAACTTTATATTATGCTCTAAACATTTTAAAACTAGAGGCTGCGTGAATGCTATGGCTTGAGGGGAAGATGCTGATAGGTTATTTAATACAATTACAACTCCTCTATGTCAGACTGGAACAAAATGCTTTTGTTAGCCAATTCTTTCCCCCATAGTTCTATCGCTGTCACAATTGGGAAAGATTCAAGTAACACCAACACTTTTCATGCCAAGCCTGCGGCCACTTACCCACGCATCTTCTGCCATCCAAATAAGCCCCAAACCCTGCCCTTCCTGCAGCATCTGTATATAACCGGATTTCATTAGCTGTCACCTTCTGCTCCCAAATCCTGATGCCATTAAAGCTACTTAGGAAATTATCTCATACTTTTAAATCCCCTTTTTATTGACTGTTCAGTCAAATCATGTGACTAGGCTTTACAACCCCTCTGGTACTCACTTCCAACCTTCTTTTAATGATTCTTCCCACTGGAATCACCCTGCATGCAAAATGTAACAGCCTCAGTAATTTCTGCATATTCCAAGTGATACCTTCTTTTATAAATCACCTGCCGTATGGCCTCCCTTATCTTCACAACCTTATCTTGGGGCAATCTGCAATGGGGATTACTGAATAACTCTAAATGCCTAGAAAGAATAACTTAGAACAGGGACACTCTGATTTGTCATCTGCCACTGGAACCCCCATCTCTACAAACATTTTCAGCAGTACATTAGGAACTCTATCACATTCTCCTGTACCCTTTCTACCTACTACCATGAAGTAATCAAGGTAATGCACGATACTACTCTCACCTGCTCTTCTCTCTACCAGCCAATGCAAAAGTGCTGGACATTTCAAAATCCACACAAGATATAGCGCACCCCATAGGCAGATATTTGTCAATATAAAACTTGCCCTCAAATTTGCATCCCATCAAAACAAAACTTTTTGGCTTTATAGGTAGTAATCTGAATGCAGATTCCATATCAACTTTTGCTAAATCAGGACCCAGCCTGCCAACCTAACCAAATTTACTGCCTGGTCAAATGCTGGTAGGATACTGATGCATAATTTACTGACTGACCCTTAGGGTAGGATAATCGCTGAATCATTCAGAATTTACCAGCCTCTTTTTTGGTAACCACTCCCAAAGATAATTTAATCAAATTCTTTAGCTGTTTGTCATTAAAGGGGGGGCCTGCCATCCTTCCTAAGGCTACCTCCTTCCCTAGTTTTTCTCTCAAAACTTCTGGGAATTTGTAAGAACCCCCCATATGCCATCCATGTAACAATCAGCGATCAAATGCAAATACCTCATCATCCCTTTTGTCTGTGCATAGAAAGCAAAACCTATAACCCATTCAGGGCCTTCTCAGCGTTTTCCACTAATTTTGTCTTTAAATGCCTAGATAACGGCAGCAACCTTGTTGCTGAGACTTCATCATCTGCATCATATTCCTGATCAGATTGTTCTGTATCCTTATCCTTTAAACCCCCGTTCTCTCCCCTCCATTAGATATTTTGCTTAATAGAATATTTCAGCTGTGTATTCAATAAATATGAGTACCGTTTAGGAGTGCCCTCCCAATGAGATTATTTATGGATTATGAATATTAATAACAACAATAAAATTATTGTCAGCAATACCCCCAATTCATATAGTAGAATCTTAGCAGTGCACCCCAGAAAATTGTTATATAATTCCAGAAGCGCTATTTAGATATTTAGCAATTAATGACAACAAGCTTACTATCAAATATCAAATTAAATAAATAAATATCCCAAATTAAAATATTTGCTTATTTCTGAACAGGTTGTTTTTATAAACACAGTGATTATATGTATGCAGTAAATAGACTATTGGTTATGACCATATATATAAATTGATTATTACCATATAAAAATTATAATATAAAGTAAGGTTAATTAGATTAATTAATATTCAATTAAATCGCCTGTGTCCTGGATATGGTCACGTTATTATTAGGAAATGACTTTACCTCAAAATAACTTAACTATAAAATATCACCATTTAATGTTACTAGATAGAACAATTTATGATTAGCCAGTAACCTTAACGAATTTGGAATATGGCTTATATAACATATAGCTAGCAAATATTAAAGCTACTATAATTTCCAGGAGGTATAATTTAGCTATCTAACCGAAATAGTTATATATGACTTAAATTAGGGCTCAACAATCCCAGGAGCCTGAGAGCCACTGGCTCCTAGAATTTTCTCCCCCGGCTCCTAAAGGGTTATTATCCATATATCTATATACAAATCTAACTGTCTGGCTCCAGAAGATATGCCTGGCTCCTAAATATTATTACTGGCTCCTAATTTTAAACAAACTTGTAAAAACACTGACTAAATAATCAACCAGAGCATTTTATACCTATTAACAATTCAATATATCAACAAGTACAGCATGATGAGTCTGATCTGGCCACAATCAATTTCAAAACATTTACCAGTAACTAAAAATAGCTTATGAGTATAAAAAACAAAAACCCTTTCTACAGTGGTAAATTGAATCAATGCTAGCATGAATATTATATAGGATACAATGATCTATTTGATATTAAATTATAGATATAAAATACACTATTAAATCACAGCTTTAAGCTGTAGAACCTATTTATACATTACCAGCTAGAAATGTAACAATGAATGAGACTTCAGTATACAAAGTTCTTTCCCAATTTCTTAGCAATTATCCTGTTCCTTGGAGCCATTTCTGCAACAAAGAAAACTGCTCTGCTCTGAAAAAAGAAAATAATTATTGTGAGCTCCAAGCATTGTGCAATCATCTTTATAGGCAGTTAATTTCCTCAACTCCTGTTCATACCTCCTCTCCCCCTCCTGGCCAATCCCTGTGCTAGCCTATTTAGGATCAGCTAGTTGCAGCTTATCTACACTGCCCATCCCTTCTTCTATTGTCCTGCTATAGCTGTGCTATCCAAAGGAAGGGGCTACGCCTAGCCCCCAACCCCCTATAACCTTCCCAGTCAGTAAAGTCAATCTCCCTTAAGCTGTTCCTCTCCTAGTTTAGTCGATACACTTTGCTTAGGGCTGGAGCACTTACAGTTAAAGCATGTGCTGCATACAGAGGCAGGTGATATGTGTTTATGGCTGGAGCACTTACAGTTACAGCATGTGCTGCATACAGAGGCAGGTGATATGTGTTTAGGGCTGGAGCACTTACAGTTACAGCATGTGCTGCATACAGAGGCAGGTGATATGTGTTTATGGCTGGAGCACTTACAGTTACAGCATGTGCTGCATACAGAGGCAGGTGATATGTGTTTAGGGATAGAGCACTTACAGTTACAGCATGTGCTGCATACAGAGGCAGGTGATATGTGTTTAGGGCTGGAGCACTTACAGTTACAGCATGTGCTACATACAGAGGCAGGTGATATGTGTTTAGGGCTGGAGCACTTACAGTTACAGCATGTGCTACATACAGAGGCAGGTGATATGTGTTTAGGGCTGGAGCACTTACAGTTACAGCATGTGCTGCATACAGAGGCAGGTGATATGTGTTTAGGGCTGGAGCACTTACAGTTACAGCATGTGCTGTATACAGAGGCAGGTGATATGGGTTTAGGGCTGGAGCACTTACAGTTACAACATGTGCTGCATACAGAGGCAGGTGATATGTGTTTAGGGCTGGAGCACTTACAGTTACAGCATGTGCTGCATACAGAGGCAGGGGATATGTGTTTAGGGCTGGAGCACTTACAGTTACAACATGTGCTGCATACAGAGGCAGGGGATATGTGTTTAGGGCTGGAGCACTTACAGTTACAACATGTGCTGCATACAGAGGCAGGTGATATGTGTTTAGGGCTGGAGCACTTACATTACAGCATGTGCTGTATACAGAGGCAGGGGATATGTGTTTAGGGCTGGAGCACTTACAGTTACAGCATGTGCTGCATACAGAGGCAGGGGATATGTGTTTAGGGCAGGAGCACTTACAGTTACAGCATGTGCTGCATACAGAGGCAGGTGTTATGTGTTTAGGGCTGGAGCACTTACCGTTACAGCATGTGCTGCATACAGAGGCAGGTGATATGTGTTTAGGGCTGGAGCACTTACAGTTACAGCATGTGCTGCATACAGAGGCAGGTGATATGTGTTTAGGGCTGGAGCACTTACAGTTACAGCATGTGCTGCATACAGAGGCAGGTGATATGTGTTTATGGCTGGAGCACTTACAGTTACAGCATGTGCTGCATACAGAGGCAGGTGATATGTGTTTAGGGATAGAGCACTTACAGTTACAGCATGTGCTGCATACAGAGGCAGGTGATATGTGTTTAGGGCTGGAGCACTTACAGTTACAGCATGTGCTGCATACAGATGCAGGTGATATGTGTTTAGGGCAGGATCACTTACAGTTACAGCATGTGCTACATACAGAGGCAGGTGATATGTGTTTAGGGCTGGAGCACTTACAGTTACAGCATGTGCTACATACAGAGGCAGGTGATATGTGTTTAGGGCTGGAGCACTTACAGTTACAGCATGTGCTGCATACAGAGGCAGGTGATATGTGTTTAGGGCTGGAGCACTTACAGTTACAGCATGTGCTGTATACAGAGGCAGGTGATATGTGTTTAGGGCTGGAGCACTTACAGTTACAACATGTGCTGCATACAGAGGCAGGTGATATGTGTTTAGGGCTGGAGCACTTACAGTTACAGCATGTGCTGCATACAGAGGCAGGGGATATGTGTTTAGGGCTGGAGCACTTACAGTTACAACATGTGCTGCATACAGAGGCAGGGGATATGTGTTTAGGGCTGGAGCACTTACAGTTACAACATGTGCTGCATACAGAGGCAGGTGATATGTGTTTAGGGCTGGAGCACTTACATTACAGCATGTGCTGTATACAGAGGCAGGGGATATGTGTTTAGGGCTGGAGCACTTACAGTTACAGCATGTGCTGCATACAGAGGCAGGGGATATGTGTTTAGGGCAGGAGCACTTACAGTTACAGCATGTGCTGCATACAGAGGCAGGTGTTATGTGTTTAGGGCTGGAGCACTTACCGTTACAGCATGTGCTGCATACAGAGGCAGGTGATATGTGTTTAGGGCTGGAGCACTTACAGTTACAGCATGTGCTGTATACAGAGGCAGGGGATATGTGTTTAGGGCAGGAGCACTTACAGTTACAGCATGTGCTGCATACAGAGGCAGGTGATATGTGTTTAGGGCTGGAGCACTTACAGTTACATCATGTGCTGCATACAGAGGCAGGGGATATGTGTTTAGGGCTGGAGCACTTACAGTTACAGCATGTGCTGCATACAGAGACAGGTGATATGTGTTTAAGGCTGGAGCACTTACAGTTACAGCATGTGCTACATACAGAGGCAGGTGATATGTGTTTAGGGCAGGAGCACTTACAGTTACAGCATGTGCTGCATACAGAGGCAGGTGATATGTGTTTAGGGCTGGAGCACTTACAGTTACAGCATGTGCTGCATACAGAGGCAGGTGATATGTGTTTAGGGCTGGAGCACTTACAGTTACAGCATGTGCTGCATACAGAGGCAGGGGATATGTGTTTAGGGCTGGAGCACTTACAGTTACAGCATGTGCTGCATACAGAGACAGGTGATATGTGTTTAAGGCTGGAGCACTTACAGTTACAGCATGTGCTGTATACAGAGGCAGGTGATATGTGTTTAGGGCTGGAGCACTTACAGTTACAGCATGTGCTGGTATACAGAGGCAGGTGATATGTGTTTAGTGCTGGAGCACTTACAGTTACATCATGTTCTGCATACAGAGGCATGGGATATGATATAATAGCTATTGTACCTGGTTAAAATAAATACAAAGTTGCCTGTAAAATAAATATTGATCCTAAAATAGCTACAATATAATTATAATTTATATTGTAGCTATATTAGGGTTTATTTTACAGGTAAGTATTTAGCTTTAAATAGGAATAATTTATTTAATAAGAGTTAATTTATTTCATTAGATTTAAATTATATTTAACTTAGGGGGGTGTTAGTGTTAGGGTTAGACTTAGCTTTAGGGGTTAATACATTTATTAGAGTAGCGTCGAGGTCCGGTCGGCAGATTAGGGGTTAATACTTGAAGTTAGGTGTCAGCGATGTTAGGGAGGGCAGATTAGGGGTTCATACTATTTATTATAGGGTTAGTGAGGCGGATTAGGGGTTAATACATTTATTATAGTAGCGGTGAGGTCCGGTCGGCAGATTAGGGGTTAATTATTGTAGGTAGGTGGAGGCGACGTTGGGGGCGGCAGATTAGGGGTTAATAAATATAATATAGGGGTCGGCGGTGTTAGGGGCAGCAGATTAGGGGTACATAGGGATAACGTAGGTTGCGGCGGTGTTCGGAGCGGCAGATTAGGGGTTAAAAAAAATATGCAGGTGTCAGCGATAGCGGGGGCGGCAGATTAGGGGTTAATAAGTGTAAGGTTAGGGGTGTTTAGACTCGGGGTACATGTTAGGGTGTTAGGTGCAGACTTAGGAAGTGTTTCCCCATAGGAAACAATGGGGCTGTGTTAGGAGCTTAACGCTGCTTTTTTGCAGTTGATAGGTTTTTTTTCAGCTCAAAGTGCCCCATTGTTTCCTATGGGGATATTGTGCACGAGCACGTTTTTGAAGCTGGCCGCGTCCGTAAGCACCGCTGGTATTAAGAGTTGCAGTGGCGGTAAATTATGCTCTACGCTCCCTTTTTGGAGCCTAACGCAGCCATTCTATGAACTCTAAATACCAGCGGTATTTAAAAGGTGCGGGGGGAAAAAAGCCAGCGTTAGCTACGCGGGTCGTTACCGACAAAACTCTAAATCTAGGCGAATATATATTATTAACACTAGCACATAACAGCTACACAATATATATTATTAACACTAGCACATAACAGCTACACATATATATTATTAACACTAGCACATAACAGTTACACAATATATATTATTAACACTAGCACATAACAGTTACACAATATATATTACTAACACTAGCACATAACAGCTACACAATATATATTATTAACACTAGCACATAACAGCTACACAATATATATTATTAACACTAGCACAGAACAGTTACACATTATATGTTATTAACACTAGCACATAACAGCTACACAATATATATTATTAACACTAGCACATAACAGCTACACAATATATATTATTAATACTAGCACATAACAGCTACACAATATATATTATTAACACTAGCACATAACAGCTACACAATGTATATTATTAACACTAGCACATAACAGTTACACAATATATATTATTAACACTAGCACATAACAGCTAAACAATATATATTATTAGCACTAGCACATAACAGTTACACAGTATATATTATTAACACTAGCACATAACAGCTACAAAATATATATTATTAGCACTAGCACATAACAGCTACAAAATATATATTATTAACACTAGCACATAACATATACACAATATATATTATTAACACTAGCACATAACAGCTATACAATACATATTATTATCACTAGCACATAACAGCTACACAATGTATATTATTAACACTAGCACATAACAGCTATACAATATATATTATTAACACTAGCACATAACAGCTACACAATATATATTATTAACACTAGCACATAACAGCTACACAATATATATTATTAACACTAGCACATAACAGTTACACAATATATATTATTAACACTAGCACATAACAGCTACACAATGTATATTATTAACACTAGCACATAACAGCTATACAATATATATTAACACTAGCACACAACAGCTACACAATATATATTATTAGCACTAGCACACAACAGCTACACAATATATATTATTAACACTAGCATATAACAGCTACACAATGTATATTATTAACACTAGCACATAACAGCTATACAATATATATTATTATCACTAGTACATAACAGCTACACAATGTATATTATTAACACTAGAACATAATAGTTACACAATGTATATTATTAACACTAGCACATAACAGTTACACAATGGGGGGTAGTTATCAACGTGTCTACTTTCCTGCCTTCGCCGGCCCAATACGCCCACCTAAACTCGCCTACCTTCGCCGCCGCGGACCTGAAAAAATACGCCTAAGTTATAAAAAAAAGCTGTCAAAAAGCCGCGGGGCGATGAGCAGCGGACTGTGAGAGTTATCACTCATCCGATCTCTCTGCTCTTCGGCTGTTTGACAGCTTTTTTGCTAGCCTGTCACTAAGCACTCACACTAAACTGCACTGTTCTACCCCCTATACCGGCGCCCCCGGAGCCCCCCGCAACTAAATAAAGTTACTAACCCCTAAACCGCCGCTCCTAGACCCTGCCGCAACTATAATAAATGTCTTAACCCCTAAACCGCCGCTCCCGGAGCCCACCGCAAGTCTTATAAATGTATTAACCCCTAAACCGCCGCTCCCGGAGCCCACCGCAAGTCTTATAAATGTATTAACCCCTAAACCGCCGCTCCCGGACACCGCTGCCACCTACATTATACCTAGTAACCCCTATCCTGCCCCCCCTATACCGCCGCCCTCTGTAATAAAGTTATTAACCCCTATCCTGCTGATCCCGCACCTCGCCGCTACTAAAAAAATAGTTTAACCCCTAAACCGCCGCTCCCTGAACCCGCCGCAACCTATAATAAATTTATTAACCCCTATCCTGCCCCCCACTACACCGCCGCCACTGTAATAAAATTATTAACCCCTAAGCCTAAGTCTAACACTAACCCTAACGCCCCCCTAACTTAAATATTAATTAAATAAATCTAAATCATATTTCTATTATTAACTAAGTTAATCCTATTTAAAACTAAATACTTACCTATAAAATAAACCCTAATATAGCTACAATATAAATAATAATTATATTCTAGCTATTTTAGGATTTATTTTAATTTTACAGGCAACTTTCAATTTATTTTAACTAGGTACAATAGCTATTAACTATTTAATAGCTTACCTAGCTAAAATAAAAAGAAATTTACCTGTAAAATAAAAACTAACCTAAGTTACAATTACACCTAACACTACACTATACTTTAATAAATGAATCCTATTTAAAACTAAATACTTACCTGTAAAATAAACCCTAACATAGCTACAATGTAATTAAATTAAATCAGCCAATTAAATCAGCCAATCAGATTCAAGTTCAATCCGATTGGCTGATCCAATCAGCCAATCAGATTGAGCTTGCATTCTATTGGCTGATCGGAACAGCCAATAGAATGCGAGCTCAATCTGATTGGCTGATTGGATCAGCCAATCGGATTGAACTTGAATCTGATTGGCTGATTCCATCAGCCAATCAGATTTTTCCTACCTTAATTCCGATTGGCTGATAGAATCCTATCAGCCAATCGGAATTGAAGGGACGCCATCTTGGATGACGTCCCTTAAAGGAGCCTTCATTCGTCGGTAGTCCGTCGGGAAAGGAGGATGTTCCGCGTCGGCGGGATGAAGATTCAAGACCCGGCTTGGAAGATGACATCGCAAGGATAGAAGACCTCTTCAGCGCCTCTTGGAAGATGACATCGCCCAGATTGAAGACTTCTTCAGCGCCACCTGGATGATGACTTCATCGGATGGAAGATTTCTTCAGCGCCGCTTGGAGGATTAACTTCTTCCGCTCCGGATGTCCACTTCGGTTCCATCGCTGCTCGGCTGAGTGAAGACGACTCAAGGTAGGATGATCTTCAGGGGATTAGTGTTAGGTTTTTGTAAGGGGGGTTTGGGTTAGATTAGGGGTATGTGGGTGGTGGGTTTTAATGTTGGGGGGGGTTGTATTTTTCTTTTACAGGCAAAAGAGCTGTTTTCTTTGGGGCATGCCCCCACAAATGGCCCTTTTAAGGGCTGGTAAGGTAAAAGAGCTTTGAAATTTATTTAATTTAGAATAGGGTAGGGCATTTTTTTATTTTGGGGGGGTTTGTTATTTTATTAGGGGGCTTAGATTAGGTGTAAGTAGCTTAAAATTGTTGTAATATTTTTAAAATGTTTGTAACTTATTTTTTTATTTTTTGTAACTTAGCTTTTTTTATTTTTTGTACTTTAGTTAGTTTATGTAATTGTATTTAATTGTAGGTATTTGTAGGTAGTTTATTTAATTAATTTAATGATAGTGTAGTATTAGGTTTAATTGTAACTTAGGTTAGGATTTATTTTACAGGTAATTTTGTATTTCATTTAGCTAGGTAGTTATTAAATAGTTAATAACTATTTAATAACTATTCTAACTAGCTAAAATAAATACAAAGTTACCTGTAAAATAAATATAAATCCTAAGATAGCTACAATGTAATTATTAATTACATTGTAGCTATGTTAGAGTTTATTTTACAGGTAAGTATTTAGTTTTAAATAGGATTCATTTATTAAAGTATAGTGTAGTGTTAGGTGTTATTGTAACTTAGGTTAGTTTTTATTTTACAGGTACATTTCTTTTTATTTTAGCTAGGTAAGCTATTAAATAGTTAATAACTATTTAATAGCTATTGTACCTAGTTAAAATAAATTGAAAGTTGCCTGTAAAATAAAAATAAATCCTAAAATAGCTACAATATAATTATTATTTATATTGTAGCTATATTAGGGTTTATTTTATAGGTAAGTATTTAGTTTTAAATAGGATTAACTTAGTTAATAATAGAAATATGATTTAGATTTATTTAATTAATATTTAAGTTAGGGGGGCGTTAGGGTTAGCGTTAGACTTAGGTTTAGGGGTTAATAATTTTATTAGAGTGGCGGCGGTGTAGTGGGGGGCAGGATAGGGGTTAATAAATTTATTATAGGTTGCGGCGGGTTCAGGGAGCGGCGGTTTAGGGGTTAAACTATTTATTTAGTTGCAGCGAGGTGCGGGATCAGCAGGATAGGGGTTAATAATTTTATTATAGGTGGCGACGGTATGGGGGGGCAGGATAGGGGTTAATACATTTAATATAGGTTGCGGCGGGTTCAGGGAGCGGCGGTTTAGGGGTTAATACATTTATTATAGTTGCGGTGGGCTCCGGGAGCGGCGGTTTAGGGGGTAATAACTTTATTTATTTGCGGCGGTGTAGGGGGGCAGATTAGTGGTGTTTAGACTCGGGGTACGTGTTAGGGTGTTAGGTGTAGACAGCTCCCATAGGAATGAATGGGATATCTGGCAGCAGCGAACTTGTACTTTCGCTATGGTCAGACTCCCATTGATTCCTATGGGATCCGCCGCCTCCAGGGGTGGCGGTTTGAAAACCAGGTACGCTGGGCCGGAAAAGTGCCGAGCGTACCTGCTAGTTTTTTGATAACTAGCAAAAGTAGTGAGAATGTGCCGCACTTGTGTGCGGAACATCTGGAGTGACGTAAGAATCGATCTGTGTCGGACTGAGTCCGGCGGATCGAAGTTTACGTCACAAAATTCTACTTTTGCCGGTCTCGGGCCTTTGATAACTAAGGCGAACCAGCCTCGCCTCAAATACGCTGCGGAATTCCAGCGTATTTGAGGTTGACGGCTTGATAACTAGGCCCCATTATATGTTATTAACACTAGCACATAAGAGCTACACAATATATATTATTAACACTAGCACATAACAGCTACACAATATATATTATTAACACTAGCACATAACAGTTACACAATATATATTATTAACACTAGCACATAACAGTTACACAATATATATTATTAACACTAGCACATAACAGCTACACAATATATATTATTAACACTAGCACATAACAGTTACACAATATATATTATTAACACCAGCACATAACAGCTATACAATATATATTATTAACACTAGCACATAACAGCTACACAATATATATTATTAACACTAGCACATAACAGTTACACAATATATATTATTAACACTAGCACATAGCAGTTACACAATATATATTATTAACACTAGCACATAACAGCTACACAATATATATTATTAACACTAGCACATAACAGCTATATAATATATATTATTAACACTAGCACATAACAGTTACACAATATATATTATTAACACTAGCACATAACAGTTACACAATATATATTATTAACACTAGCACATAACAGTTACACAATATATATTATTAACACTAGCACATAACAGCTACACAATATATATTATTAACACTGGCACATAACAGCTACACAATATATATTATTATCACTAGCACATAATAGTTACACAATATATATTATTAACACTAGCACATAACAGCTATACAATATATATTATTAACACTAGCACATAACAGCTACACAATATATTTTATTAACACTAGCACATAACAGCTACACAATATATATTATTAACATTAGCACATAACAGTTACACATTATATGTTATTAACACTAGCAAATAACAGCTACACAATATATATTATTAACACTAGCACATAACAGTTACACTATATATATTATTAACACTAGCACATAACAGTTACACAATATATATTATTATCACTAGCACATAATAGTTACACAATATATATTATTAACACTAGCACATAACAGCTACACAATATATTTTATTAACACTAGCACATAACAGCTACACAATATATATTATTAACATTAGCACATAACAGTTACACATTATATGTTATTAACACTAGCAAATAACAGCTACACAATATATATTATTAACACTAGCACATAACAGCTACACAATATATATTATTAACACTAGCACATAACAGCTACACAATGTATATTATTAACACTAGCACATAACAGCTATACAATATATATTATTAACACTAGCACATAACAGCTACACAATATATTTTATTAACACTAGCACATAACAGCTACACAATATATATTATTAACACTAGCACATAACAGCTACACAATATATATTATTAACACTAGCACATAACAGCTACACAATATATATTATTAACACTAGCACATAACAGTTACACAATATATATTATTAACACCAGCACATAACAGCTATACAATATATATTATTAACACTAGCACATAACAGCTACACAATATATATTATTAACACTAGCACATAACAGTTACACAATATATATTATTAACACTAGCACATAACAGCTACACAATATATATTATTAACACTAGCACATAACAGGTACACAATATATATTATTAACACTAGCACATAACAGCTACACAATATATATTATTAACACTAGCACATAACAGTTACACAATATATATTATTAACACTAGCACATAACAGCTACACAATATATATTATTAACAATAGCACATAACAGTTACACAATATATATTATTAACACTAGCACATAACAGCTACACAATATATATTAAAACTTACACATAACAGTTACACAATATATATTATTAACACTAGCACATAACAGCTACACAATATATATTATTAACACTAGCACATAACAGCTATACAATATATATTATTAACACTAGCACATAACAGCTACACAATATATATTATTAACACTAGCACATAACAGCTACACAATATATATTAACACTAGCACATAACAGCTACACAATATATATTATTAACACTAGCACATAACAGTTACACAATATATATTATTAACACTAGCACATAACAGCTACACAATATATATTAACACTAGCACATAACAGTTACACAATATATATTATTAACACTAGCACATAACAGCTACACAATATATATTAACACTAGTACATAACAGCTATACAATATATATTATTAACACTAGCACATAACAGCTACACAATATATATTATTAACACTAGCACATAACAGTTACACAATATATATTATTAACACTAGCACATAACAGGTACACAATATATATATTATTAACACTAGCACATAACAGGTACACAATATATATTATTAACACTAGCACATAACAGCTACACAATATATATTATTAACACTAGCACATAACAGCTACACAATATATATTAACACTAACACATAAAAGCTATACAATATATATTATTAACACTAGCACATAACATCTACACAATACAGGTAGCCCTCAGTTTACGCCGGGGTTAAGTTCCAGAAGGAATGGTTGTAAATCGAAACCGTTGTAAATTGAAACCCAGTTTATAATGTAAGTCAATGGGAAGTGAGGGAGATAGGTTCCAGGCCCCTCTCAAAATTGTCATAAGTAACACCTAATACATTATTTTTAAAGCTTTGAAATGAAGACTTTAAATGCTAAACAGCATTATAAACCTAATAAAACAATCACACAACACAGAATATATAATTAAACTAAGTTAAATGAACAAAAACGTTTGCTAAACAGTATTATAAACTTAATAAAATTATCACACAACACAGACTTCACTTGCATTTTTCTGCAAACAGTTCTTTCTATGCATTCCAATCTGGACTGATTTATCGACAGGAAGATCTTGTTCCTTTGAAATCTGCTCGATAGCTCAGGTCTGGTTAAACTGATTAATTTCAGCTTGCTTGGCTTTGCTGCAACACAAGCAGACAGCTCCACCTACTGGCTATTTTAATAAATGCACTTTTTTTCAATGCTTTTCAATAGCAGTCACATGACTGAAAAAAAGGTTGTTATTCTGAAACGGTGTAAATTGAACCGTTGTAAAACGAGGGCCACCTGTATATATTATTAACACTAGCACATAACAGTTACACAATATGTATTATTAACACTAGCACATAACAGGTACACAATATATATTATTAACACCAGCACATAACTGTTACACAATATATATTATTAACACTAGCACATAACAGCTACACAATATATATTATTAACACTAGAACATAACAGTTACACAATATATATTATTAACACTAGCACATAACAGCTACACAATATATATTATTAACACTAGCACATAACAGTTACACACTATATATTATTAACACTAGCACATAACAGTTATACAATATATATTATTAACACTAGCACATAACAGCTACACAATATATACGGTACTATCAACACTAGCACATAACAGTTACACAATATATATTATTAACACTAGCACATAACAGCTACATAATATATATTATAAATAGTAGCACATAACAGCTAAACAATATATATTATTAAAACTAGCACATAACAGTTACACAATATATATTATTAACACTAGCACATAACAGTTACACAATATATATTATTAACACTAGCACATTACAGTTACACAATATATATTATTAACACTAGCACATAACAGTTACACAATATATATTATTAACACTAGCACATAACAACTACACAATATATATTATTAACACTAGCACATAACAGTTACACAATATATATTATTAACACTAGCACATAACAACTACACAATATATATTATTAACACTAGCACATAACAGTTACACAATATATATTATTAACACTAGCACATAACAGCTACACAATATATATTATTATTAACACTAGCACATAACAGTTACACAATATATATTATTAACACTAGCACATAACAGCTACACAATATATGTTACAACACAAGAACAATGGCACCACTATGGCTATTACCCTATTATAATCATTTATAGAAGTAATACTCTATAGTTCATCATGGATATGCTGTTTAGGTAATGGTGCTAAATGCAAATAATTAAACTTAGAACACTAAGTAGAATGTCACAGAAGATTTGTGAATATCTACTAAAAGTATGCACATATAAGCACTCTCAGCCTAGACTGTAAGGCAGTGTATCCGATGCTAAATACATAAAATATAACTTTTATTACTCAATGTACTTAAAATAAGGGTAACAAACATATTAAAAACATCACTAACACTCCAATGTGTTTAGACACTGATTGAGCAACAAGTGGGGAGATTGCTATTATATTATATGCCTCACAATAATAATATTGTGTATCCCCTGACTTGGAATATGTGCTGTTGTATATGCCTTTAAAAGTGTAAACTCTATAATTAGGTGAAGATCACTTTATAGACAGAATATCTAGGTACATACAACATAAGTAGCTCTGACTAAAAATAAATGAAAGCGCCTGTGATAAACAGCTCAGTCACTCCTTAATACTGGTATATTGAAGCTGCTATTGATATACTGACTAGCACTTGGTAAAGCAATATGTTCTGATTAGCTTGATACACATTATTTGTAGTGACAGCAGTATATATATGTTGCCAATGTAGGTAACAATTGTAACGAGTTAGATCTCCATTATAGAGAGAAGCTATATCGTTATATGTCCATTTGCTTTAATAGTGAAATGTGATACCCTGACACGAGTCAGTAAAGGTAATAACTGCTATGCAGCATGGATCCTCGGCGGATCATAAAGGAGTGAACAAATGGTTAATACTGATATATCCTATAATCAGTAATTACGGCTAAGTCTGGCACAACCCAGACCATACAACAAATGAACTGTACAGAGCTTATAGGTATTAGCGGTCTAAGTCAACATTGGTAAGTGTTAGGCTTTTAAAAAAACGAGCGCCCAAACGCTCACAGTAACTCCTGACTAGTTTCGCCCATACGGGCTTTGTCCTGATATTTGTTTACTTTAGGAACAGAGAATAGGTATGTGTCTCAATATGTGTGCATGTTAGGAGTAAATAGCCAGGTGCCCTGTAATGCATGTGCTTTTTTAGGATAACTAACATGATACTTAGGTATGTTCCTTGATAAGTATTTGATTTAGGAGCAGGGGATAGCTCTGTGCCCGTATATGTGTGTCTTTTAGCAGCACGTGTACTATATATATGTCATGATATGTGTGTCTTTTAGCAGCACGTGTACTATATATATGCCCTGATATGTGTGTCTTTTAGCAGCACGTGTACTATATATATGCCCTGATATGTGTGTCTTTTAGCAGCACGTGTACTATATATATGCCCGGATATGTGTGTCTTTTAGCAGCACTTTTACTATATATATGCCCTGATATGTGTGTCTTTTTAGCAGCAGGTGTACTATATATATGCCCTGATATGTGTGTCTTTTAGCAGCACTTTTACTATATATATGCCCTGATATGTGTGTCTTTTAACAGCACGTGTACTATATATATGCCATGATATGTGTGTCTTTTAACAGCATGTGTACTATATATATGCCCTGATATGTGTGTCTTTTAGCAGCAGGTGTACTATATATATGCCATGATATGTGTGTCTTTTAGCAGCAGGTGTACTATATATATGCCCTGATATGTGTGTCTTTTAGCAGCAGGTGTACTATATATATGCCCTGATATGTGTGTCTTTTAGCAGCAGGTGTACTATATATATGCCCTGATATGTGTGTCTTTTAGCAGCAGGTGTACTATATATATGCCCTGATATGTGTGTCTTTTAGCAGCACGTGTACTATATATATGCCCTGATATGTGTGTCTTTTAGCAGCAGGTGTACTATATATATGCCCTGATATGTGTGTCTTTTAGCAGCACGTGTACTATATATATGCCATGATATGTGTGTCTTTTAGCAGCACGTGTACTATATATATGCCCTGATATGTGTGTCTTTTAGCAGCAGGTGTACTATATATATGCCCGGATATGTGTGTCTTTTAGCAGCACGTGTACTATATATATGCCATGATATGTGTGTCTTTTAGCAGCAGGTGACGTGTACTACTATATGCCCTGATATGTGTGTCTTTTAGCAGCAGGTGTACTATATATATGCCCTGATATGTGTGTCTTTTAGCAGCAGGTGTATTATATATATGCCATGATATGTGTGTCTTTTAGCAGCAGGTGTACTATATATATGCCCTGATATGTGTGTCTTTTAGCAGCAGGTGTACTATATATATGCCATGATATGTGTGTCTTTTAGCAGCAGGTGTACTATATATATGCCTGGATATGTGTGTCTTTTAGCAGCACGTGTACTATATATATGCCCTGATATGTGTGTCTTTTAGCAGCAGGTGTACTATATATATGCCTGGATATGTGTGTCTTTTAGCAGCACGTGTACTATATATATGCCCTGATATGTGTGTCTTTTAGCAGCAGGTGTACTATATATATGCCATGATATGTGTGTCTTTTAGCAGCAGGTGTACTATATATATGCCTGGATATGTGTGTCTTTTAGCAGCACGTGTACTATATATATGCCCTGATATGTGTGTCTTTTAGCAGCAGGTGTACTATATATATGCCCGGATATGTGTGTCTTTTAGCAGCACGTGTACTATATATATGCCCTGATATGTGTGTCTTTTAGCAGCAGGTGTACTATATATATGCCATGATATGTGTGTCTTTTAGCAGCAGGTGTACAATATATATGCCATGATATGTGTGTCTTTTAGCAGCACGTGTACTATATATATGCCCTGATATGTGTGTCTTTTAGCAGCAGGTGTACTATATATATGCCCGGATATGTGTGTCTTTTAGCAGCACGTGTACTATATATATGCCCTGATATGTGTGTCTTTTAGCAGCAGGTGTACTATATATATGCCATGATATGTGTGTCTTTTAGCAGCAGGTGACGTGTACTACTATATGCCATGATATGTGTGTCTTTTAGCAGCACGTGTACTATATATATGCCCTGATATGTGTGTCTTTTAGCAGCAGGTGTACTATATATATGCCCGGATATGTGTGTCTTTTAGCAGCACGTGTACTATATATATGCCCTGATATGTGTGTCTTTTAGCAGCAGGTGTACTATATATATGCCCGGATATGTGTGTCTTTTAGCAGCACGTGTACTATATATATGCCCTGATATGTGTGTCTTTTAGCAGCAGGTGTACTATATATATGCCATGATATGTGTGTCTTTTAGCAGCAGGTGTACTATATATATGCCATGATATGTGTGTCTTTTAGCAGCACGTGTACTATATATATGCCCTGATATGTGTGTCTTTTAGCAGCAGGTGTACTATATATATGCCCGGATATGTGTGTCTTTTAGCAGCACGTGTACTATATATATGCCCTGATATGTGTGTCTTTTAGCAGCAGGTGTACTATATATATGCCCTGATATGTGTGACTTTTAGCAGCAGGTGTACTATATATATGCCATGATATGTGTGTCTTTTAGCAGCAGGTGTACTATATATATGCCTGGATATGTGTGTCTTTTAGCAGCAGGTGTACTATATATATGCCATGATATGTGTGTCTTTTAGCAGCACGTGTACTATATATATGCCATGATATGTGTGTCTTTTAGCAGCACGTGTACTATATATATGCCCTGATATGTGTGTCTTTTAGCAGCAGGGGTACTATATATATGCCATGATATGTGTGTCTTTTAGCAGCAGGTGTACTATATATATGCCCTGATATGTGTGTCTTTTAGCAGCAGGTGTACTATATATATGCCATGATATGTGTGTCTTTTAGCAGCAGGTGTACTATATATATGCCCGGATATGTGTGTCTTTTAGAAGCAGGTGTACTATATATATGCCATGATATGTGTGTCTTTTAGCAGCAGGTGTACTATATATATGCCCTGATATGTGTGTCTTTTAGCAGCAGGTGTACTATATATATGCCATGATATGTGTGTCTTTTAGCAGCAGGTGTACTATATATATGCCTGGATATGTGTGTCTTTTAGCAGCAGGTGTACTATATATATGCCCTGATATGTGTGTCTTTTAGCAGCATGTGTACTATATATATGCCCTGATATGTGTGTCTTTTAGCAGCAGGTGTACTATATATATGCCATGATATTTGTGTCTTTTAGCAGCAGGTGTACTATATATATGCCCTGATATGTGTGTCTTTTAGTAGCAGGTGTACTATATATATGCCCTGATATGTGTGTCTTTTAGCAGCAGGTGTACTATATATATGCCCGGATATGTGTGTCTTTTAGCAGCACGTGTACTATATATATGCCCTGATATGTGTGTCTTTTAGCAGCAGGTGTACTATATATATATGCCATGATATGTGTGTCTTTTAGCAGCAGGTGTACTATATATATGCCATGATATGTGTGTCTTTTAGCAGCACGTGTACTATATATATGCCCTGATATGTGTGTCTTTTAGCAGCAGGTGTACTATATATATGCCCGGATATGTGTGTCTTTTAGCAGCACGTGTACTATATATATGCCCTGATATGTGTGTCTTTTAGCAGCAGGTGTACTATATATATGCCCTGATATGTGTGTCTTTTAGCAGCACGTGTACTATATATATGCCATGATATGTGTGTCTTTTAGCAGCACGTGTACTATATATATGCCCTGATATGTGTGTCTTTTAGCAGCAGGTGTACTATATATATGCCCGGATATGTGTGTCTTTTAGCAGCACGTGTACTATATATATGCCATGATATGTGTGTCTTTTAGCAGCAGGTGACGTGTACTACTATATGCCCTGATATGTGTGTCTTTTAGCAGCAGGTGTACTATATATATGCCCTGATATGTGTGTCTTTTAGCAGCAGGTGTACTATATATATGCCATGATATGTGTGTCTTTTAGCAGCAGGTGTACTATATATATGCCCTGATATGTGTGTCTTTTAGCAGCAGGTGTACTATATATATGCCATGATATGTGTGTCTTTTAGCAGCAGGTGTACTATATATATGCCTGGATATGTGTGTCTTTTAGCAGCACGTGTACTATATATATGCCCTGATATGTGTGTCTTTTAGCAGCAGGTGTACTATATATATGCCTGGATATGTGTGTCTTTTAGCAGCACGTGTACTATATATATGCCCTGATATGTGTGTCTTTTAGCAGCAGGTGTACTATATATATGCCATGATATGTGTGTCTTTTAGCAGCAGGTGTACTATATATATGCCTGGATATGTGTGTCTTTTAGCAGCACGTGTACTATATATATGCCCTGATATGTGTGTCTTTTAGCAGCCGGTGTACTATATATATGCCCGGATATGTGTGTCTTTTAGCAGCACGTGTACTATATATATGCCCTGATATGTGTGTCTTTTAGCAGCAGGTGTACTATATATATGCCATGATATGTGTGTCTTTTAGCAGCAGGTGTACAATATATATGCCATGATATGTGTGTCTTTTAGCAGCACGTGTACTATATATATGCCCTGATATGTGTGTCTTTTAGCAGCAGGTGTACTATATATATGCCCGGATATGTGTGTCTTTTAGCAGCACGTGTACTATATATATGCCCTGATATGTGTGTCTTTTAGCAGCAGGTGTACTATATATATGCCATGATATGTGTGTCTTTTAGCAGCAGGTGACGTGTACTACTATATGCCATGATATGTGTGTCTTTTAGCAGCACGTGTACTATATATATGCCCTGATATGTGTGTCTTTTAGCAGCAGGTGTACTATATATATGCCCGGATATGTGTGTCTTTTAGCAGCACGTGTACTATATATATGCCCTGATATGTGTGTCTTTTAGCAGCAGGTGTACTATATATATGCCCGGATATGTGTGTCTTTTAGCAGCACGTGTACTATATATATGCCCTGATATGTGTGTCTTTTAGCAGCAGGTGTACTATATATATGCCATGATATGTGTGTCTTTTAGCAGCAGGTGTACTATATATATGCCATGATATGTGTGTCTTTTAGCAGCACGTGTACTATATATATGCCCTGATATGTGTGTCTTTTAGCAGCAGGTGTACTATATATATGCCCGGATATGTGTGTCTTTTAGCAGCACGTGTACTATATATATGCCCTGATATGTGTGTCTTTTAGCAGCAGGTGTACTATATATATGCCCTGATATGTGTGACTTTTAGCAGCAGGTGTACTATATATATGCCATGATATGTGTGTCTTTTAGCAGCAGGTGTACTATATATATGCCTGGATATGTGTGTCTTTTAGCAGCAGGTGTACTATATATATGCCATGCAGGGCCGGATTTACCATTAGGCACAGTAGGCATGTGCCTACAGGCGCCTTGCAGTGAGGGGCGCCTGCCTGTCAGTAATTTAAAAAAAAAAAATTATTTTTTTTTTGTGAGGGCATTAATTTTAGTAAGAATTGTGCTGCCAGGTTCTTACAGAGTCGAGTGTTTCATTGGGAATATGTTACAGCAGTTGAGGGAGCCATGAAGGAGAGAGGGGCAAAGATTAAAACTATATTTTAGTTATTTTATGTACTTCTGTTGCCTCACACAGCCAAGCTCCATGCTGATGTGTAGCAGACAATTTTTGTTGAAGGAATGAAAGCTTCAGAACAACAGGTTAGGACTGTACAAGGCTTCTAATGCTGCCTAGAATGACAACATAACAAGCAGAGCACTTTAACCCCTTGGCTACCAGAGAGGGTTGCAGTGTATTCACTTGTTATGTGCTGTAGTGCATTTTGATAGCCAGGGGGTTAAATTCTGCTTCAGGATGAATGTTTTTGTTCTATAAAGGCCTTGGAGGTGAGGAGGTTATGTGGGACTAGCTGCTCTGCTCTTTATTACAAGCTGCCAATAGTGATTTACAGCCTTTAGGGCACTTTGACAACAAAGTTTGTAGACTGTAAGGCTGTAAAATGTGTATGTGTGTAAACCACTCACATGGCATATTTGTTTGTTTGTATGTATGTATGTATGTATATGTATGTGTGTAAACCACTCACATGGCATATTTGTTTGTATGAATGTATATATATATATATATACATATATATATATATATATATATATACATACACACACACACATCACATTAAAAATTGTTAATCAGTTCTTCTATCAAGTAAGTGTGGTATGTTTGTGTTTTGTGGTAAATTGAATTTCTAATTTCTAATTTTAAACACATTTGTTGACCCCTGGATTACATATAATCTACAACATTCCATTTTTTCCTTTGAGAGCAACATCATATTATATTTATATTTCAGAACTAAATAAATGTAAGATCTGTGTGTATTTGTACCAAAAATATCAGAGTTCACAAGATTTTTTTCATGTAGTGGAAAAAAGACCTACATTTTATATTTTCTTCCACTGGCTGCACAGGTTGTTGATGAGCTTGCATGCTGCTAGTTTTAATATTGCTATTGTTTACACAAAACTGTGTTTAACTCCAACAAAATGTTAAGCACATAGTCAAAGTCATCTCCAGAAAAGCAATACACTAATGGCTTGTAAGTAAACATGTCCTCTGAGCCCATCTGGGTCTGCACAGATGTGTATTGCTGTCTCAGAACTGGCATTGACTATGTGTTTAACTCTTTTGCAAGAGACTAACACACTTCTGTGCAAGCACTAGTGCAATAATAAAATGCCCTAGCAAACTGTCACATTTTATGTCCCTTTAAATAGGGTTTTCTTTAGAATATTTTGCATTAAAAGTTTAACATGATTTGTTTATGTTATACATAATAGAAATTGTATGGCCATTTGAGTTAAGTGAATATAGATTTTTGGTGTAGCTTCCATTACAAATATTGCAATTGGTGTGTGTATTTGTGTATCTCCATAAAAGGGAAAATGTAATTTTACATCTAATATTTATTTTAGTTGTCCTAAATAATAATAAAAAAAGTCCTCATTTTTTCCCACTTTTTTTTTGGGGGGGGGGGGTAGGGGGGGCGCTTCAGGTTTTTGTGCCTACAGGCACCTGAGATGTAAATCCGGCCCTGATGCCATGATATGTGTGTCTTTTAGCAGCACGTGTACTATATATATGCCATGATATGTGTGTCTTTTAGCAGCACGTGTACTATATATATGCCCTGATATGTGTGTCTTTTAGCAGCAGGGGTACTATATATATGCCATGATATGTGTGTCTTTTAGCAGCAGGTGTACTATATATATGCCCTGATATGTGTGTCTTTTAGCAGCAGGTGTACTATATATATGCCATGATATGTGTGTCTTTTAGCAGCAGGTGTACTATATATATGCCCGGATATGTGTGTCTTTTAGAAGCAGGTGTACTATATATATGCCATGATATGTGTGTCTTTTAGCAGCAGGTGTACTATATATATGCCCTGATATGTGTGTCTTTTAGCAGCAGGTGTACTATATATATGCCATGATATGTGTGTCTTTTAGCAGCAGGTGTACTATATATATGCCTGGATATGTGTGTCTTTTAGCAGCAGGTGTACTATATATATGCCCTGATATGTGTGTCTTTTAGCAGCATGTGTACTATATATATGCCCTGATATGTGTGTCTTTTAGCAGCAGGTGTACTATATATATGCCATGATATTTGTGTCTTTTAGCAGCAGGTGTACTATATATATGCCCTGATATGTGTGTCTTTTAGTAGCAGGTGTACTATATATATGCCCTGATATGTGTGTCTTTTAGCAGCAGGTGTACTATATATATGCCCGGATATGTGTGTCTTTTAGCAGCACGTGTACTATATATATGCCCTGATATGTGTGTCTTTTAGCAGCAGGTGTACTATATATATATGCCATGATATGTGTGTCTTTTAGCAGCAGGTGTACTATATATATGCCATGATATGTGTGTCTTTTAGCAGCACGTGTACTATATATATGCCCTGATATGTGTGTCTTTTAGCAGCAGGTGTACTATATATATGCCCGGATATGTGTGTCTTTTAGCAGCACGTGTACTATATATATGCCCTGATATGTGTGTCTTTTAGCAGCAGGTGTACTATATATATGCCCTGATATGTGTGACTTTTAGCAGCAGGTGTACTATATATATGCCATGATATGTGTGTCTTTTAGCAGCAGGTGTACTATATATATGCCTGGATATGTGTGTCTTTTAGCAGCAGGTGTACTATATATATGCCATGATATGTGTGTCTTTTAGCAGCACGTGTACTATATATATGCCATGATATGTGTGTCTTTTAGCAGCACGTGTACTATATATATGCCCTGATATGTGTGTCTTTTAGCAGCAGGGGTACTATATATATGCCATGATATGTGTGTCTTTTAGCAGCAGGTGTACTATATATATGCCCTGATATGTGTGTCTTTTAGCAGCAGGTGTACTATATATATGCCATGATATGTGTGTCTTTTAGCAGCAGGTGTACTATATATATGCCCGGATATGTGTGTCTTTTAGAAGCAGGTGTACTATATATATGCCATGATATGTGTGTCTTTTAGCAGCAGGTGTACTATATATATGCCCTGATATGTGTGTCTTTTCACAGCAGGTGTACTATATATATGCCATGATATGTGTGTCTTTTAGCAGCAGGTGTACTATATATATGCCCGGATATGTGTGTCTTTTAGCAGCAGGTGTACTATATATATGCCCTGATATGTGTGTCTTTTAGCAGCATGTGTACTATATATATGCCCTGATATGTGTGTCTTTTAGCAGCAGGTGTACTATATATATGCCATGATATTTGTGTCTTTTAGCAGCAGGTGTACTATATATATGCCCTGATATGTGTGTCTTTTAGTAGCAGGTGTACTATATATATGCCCTGATATGTGTGTCTTTTAGCAGCAGGTGTACTATATATATGCCATGATATGTGTGTCTTTTAGCAGCAGGTGTACTATATATATGCCCTGATATGTGTGTCTTTTAGCAGCACGTGTACTATATATATGCCCTGATATGTGTGTCTTTTAGCAGCAGGTGTACTATATATATGCCATCATATGTGTGTCTTTTAGCAGCAGGTGTACTATATATATATGCCCTGATATGTGTGTCTTTTAGCAGCAGGTGTACTATATATATGCCATGATATGTGTGTCTTTTAGCAGCACGTGTACTATATATATGCCCGGATATGTGTGTCTTTTAGCAGCACGTGTACTATATATATACCCTGATATGTGTGTCTTTTAGCAGCATGTGTACTATATATATGCCCTGATATGTGTGTCTTTTAGCAGCAGGTGTACTATATATATGCCCTGATATGTGTGTCTTTTAGCAGCAGGTGTACTATATATATGCCCTGATATGTGTGTCTTTTAGCAGCACGTGTACTATATATATGCCCTGATATGTGTGTCTTTTAGCAGCAGGTGTACTATATATATGCCCTGATATGTGTGTCTTTTAGCAGCAGGTGTACTATATATATGCCCTGATATGTGTGTCTTTTAGCAGCAGGTGTACTATATATATGCCATGATATGTGTGTCTTTTAGCAGCAGGTGTACTATATATATGCCCGGATATGTGTGTCTTTTAGCAGCAGGTGTACTATATATATGCCATGATATGTGTGTCTTTTAGCAGCAGGTGTACTATATATATGCCCTGATATGTGTGTCTTTTAGCAGCAGGTATACTATATATATGCCCGGATATGTGTGTCTTTTAGCAGCAGGTGTACTATATATATGCCATGATATTTTTGTCTTTTAGCAGCAGGTGTACTATATATATGCCCTGATATGTGTGTCTTTTAGCAACAGGTGTACTATATATATGCCCTGATATGTGTGTTTTTTAGCAGCATGTGTACTATATATATGCCCTGATATGTGTGTCTTTTAGCAGCACGTGTACTATATATATATACCCTGATATGTGTGTCTTTTAGCAGCATGTGTACTATATATATGCCCTGATATGTGTGTCTTTTAGCAGCAGGTGTACTATATATATGCCCCTTTTATGTGTGTCTTTTAGCAGCAGGTGTACTATATATATGCCCATTTTATGTGTGTCTTTTAGCAGCAGGTGTACTATATATATGCCCGGATATGTGTGTCTTTTAGCAGCAGGTGTACTATATATATATGCCCTGATATGTGTGTCTTTTAGCAGCAGGTGTACTATATATATATGCCCTGATATGTGTGTCTTTTAGCAGCAGGTGTACTATATATATATATGTTCATATACACAGATGAGTGAGAGTTCAAGGACTGAAAGGTAAGGTCTATGCAGGAACACACAGGAAACACTGCGCCGGCGCCTCTCCTGGCACAAACCCAGACCTGCAGACCAGGCTGCCCGTTCCAGGTATATAATAAGCAAAAGACTTTTCCTTATAAATTGCTCCCAGACCAGAAATAATCACTATTTAAGGCACAGCACAGACACATGAATCAAAGTAAAGCAAATTGATCATACCTTTATTTTGGCATGTTGGACAAACACTCGACAAATGTTAGCGGTGTGACTACCAGGACACACAGGTGTGTGGAGTGTGACGTCATCTGACGCGTTTCACGCCCTTCTGGTGCTTTGTCAAAGATATGGAGGTGTGTGTAGTGAGCATACTTTATGTGAAAGAAAACTCCTCCTTTGATGTGATGTCATAGTAGCAAACTGTGTAATCAAAATTATTAGTACCTATATGTGATAAAGTGTATTAAAAAGTGTTGATGAGTGTATATTTTAATTGAAATTCGTTGCGTGTATTAATTTAAAGTGAGTTACTATTTAAAAAAATTTTTTTTATATTTTTATTAAAAAAATACTAACATATGATACTATACGGCTCTTAAATATTTCTGACCAACATTACGGTTTTCCGTTTGTCTGAAATTTTGTCAGTCTTCTTATTAACCCTTTTGTCACTATTTAGAATTAGTACGTTATGTGTATCTCTACTTTTTAAGAGTTTATCTTCTTACTTCGCAGGGGTTAACTAGATATATTAGAGCCGATAGTTCATATCAACACTAAAATATTACAATACTAAAATTTGTATACTTAGTGTGAATAAACAGTTTTTGAACTTTACACCTGATTTATAAATTGTCGATTTAGATAATTATATATCGTTCTCTGATAATGAATGCATTTTGGCTTTTGTTTCACTACTTGGTTATAGAAACCTGCATATTCTTTCTTAGAATTAATAATGGTATTTTTTTGTGTTTAAATATCCACTTTGCCTCTCTATCCAATAGTTTCCTGAATCTATCTCCTCCTCTCTTATTGGCTGGAATAAAATCAATGGCTTGGAATTTAAAGGCTGTTTTGCTTTCTTCAATGGTTATTCTATGATTGGCATAGTGTTTAGCTACTGGTGTTTTAGGTGGATCCTTTTCTAATGATGTCAAATGCTCATTTGACATCATTAGAAAAGGATCTACCTAAAACACCAGTGGATATTTAAACTAGCAACCAAAGAGCCAAAAGGAATAAACTCCAGATGGGATCTAGATTTGTATCAAGGGAATTAAAGCATTAATATGTAAAAATTAAACAATAACCAAAAATCAAAGTTTGGACAACTATAACAGGACCAAACTAGTTTAAGAATACTTGTTTACTCCCCAAATACCGGTCCCATCTACTCTACTTCTATTTTGTGTGTAAGCCTTGAAAGCCCCAATAAACACAAAAAAATACCATTATTAATTCTAAGAAAGAATATGCAGGTTTCTATAACCAAGTAGTGAAACAAAAGCCAAAATGCATTCATTATCAGAGAACGATATATAATTATCTAAATCGACAATTTATAAATCAGGTGTAAAGTTCAAAAACTGTTTATTCACACTAAGTATACAAATTTTAGTATTGTAATATTTTAGTGTTGATATGAACTATCGGCTCTAATATATCTAGTTAACCCCTGCGAAGTAAGAAGATAAACTCTTAAAAAGTAGAGATACACATAACGTACTAATTCTAAATAGTGACAAAAGGGTTAATAAGAAGACTGACAAAATTTCAGACAAACGGAAAACCGTAATGTTGGTCAGAAATATTTAAGAGCCGTATAGTATCATATGTTAGTATTTTTTTAATAAAAATATAAAAAAAAAATTTTTTAAATAGTAACTCACTTTAAATTAATACACGCAACGAATTTCAATTAAAATATACACTCATCAACACTTTTTAATACACTTTATCACATATAGGTACTAATAATTTTGATTACACAGTTTGCTACTATGACATCACATCAAAGGAGGAGTTTTCTTTCACATAAAGTATGCTCACTACACACACCTCCATATCTTTGACAAAGCGCCAGAAGGGCGTGAAACGCGTCAGATGACGTCACACTCCACACACCTGTGTCTCCTGGTAGTCACACCGCTAACATTTGTCGAGTGTTTGTCCAACATGCCAAAATAAAGGTATGATCAATTTGCTTTACTTTGATTCATGTGTCTGTGCTGTGCCTTAAATAGTGATTATTTCTGGTCTGGGAGCAATTTATAAGGAAAAGTCTTTTGCTTATTATATATATGCCCTGATATGTGTGTCTTTTAGCAGCAGGTGTACTATATATATGCCCTCATATGTGTGTCTTTTAGCAGCAGGTGACGTGTACTACTATATTCCCTGATATGTGTGTCTTTTAGCAGCAGGTGTACTATATATATATATGCCCTGATATGTGTGTCTTTTAGCAGCAGGTGTACTATATATATATGCCCTGATATGTGTGTCTTTTAGCAGCAGGTGTACTATATATATATGCCCTGATATGTGTGTCTTTTAGCAGCAGGTGTACTATATATATATGCCCTGATATGTGTGTCTTTTAGCAGCAGGTGTACTATATATATGCCCTGATATGTGTGTCTTTTAGCAGCACGTGTACTATATATATGCCCTGATATGTGTGTCTTTTAGCAGCAGGTGACGTGTACTACTATATGCCCTGATATGTGTGTCTTGTCATATGTGCGTCACATGATCTATTTTCTATAAACTGACTTTCTGGCAATAAAGCTGCACAATACAACAGGTATATATGAGAGCATTATAAGTGATTGAGCTGAGGGCGGCTGATCAGTGAGTACTTACAGTGAGTCATTAAGAAATAAGTTTGTCTTGATTGAACTTTAATTAAAGTGAAAACAGTAATTTGAATAAAGTGGACTGCAGCTGTAACAATTCAGATAGTCGGATAATAGAGCATGCAATCTGTAAACTTAGGAGCCAGGCTGCCAGAGCCAGACCATTTTTGGTTCAGCATCCTGGGTAGTGCTTGCTGATTGGTGGCTGTCTACATTTTCCACCAATCAGCAATTACTACCCAGGTTCTGAACCAAAAATAGACCAGCTCAAAAACTTACATTCCTATTTTTCAAATAAAGATACCAAGAGAACAAAGAAAATTTTATATTGGATGAATTTAGAAAGTTGCTTAAAAGGAAATGTTCTATCTGAATCATGAAAGAAAAAATGTGGGGTTTGTATCCCTTTAAAGGGACACACTCAGTAAAGTCCAAATTAAACTTTCATGATCCAGATAGGGCATGCAATTTTACTTTTATCATCATCTTTTCTTTGTTCTCCTCTTCTTGGTGTTCTTGGTTGAAAGTTAAACCTAGGTAGGCTCATGTTCTCTTCTTCTTGGTGTTCTTTGTTGAAAGCTAGGTAAACCTAGTTAGGATCATGTTCTCTTCTTGTTGTTTTTGTTTGAAAGCTAAACCTAGGTAGGCTCAGTCATGCTACTTTCTAATCTAAGCTCTTGAAGGCCGCCTCTTATCTGAATCATGCATTTGACAGTTTTTCACTGCTACAGTGTGTTACTTCATGTGTTGACTTGATGCATATACTTTTATTGTGGCTTTACGGCTTTGTTTTAGATAGGTTTCATAGTGTTTTTAATAAATAATAAAAAAAGAAAAGCAAATAATAAGTGATATGCTCTGCTAATGCTTACAAAATGTTTTATTGTTTAATGTCCCTTTTAAAGCCAATTAGGGGAAACTGTGTACGTGTATAGCATTGTGTTTTATCCTTGAGAAGTCAGCAGGTGCATAAAAATGTCTGACAATTAGAATTTTCTCTATTTTATGACATAATTTGCCTGAAAATGGTCTTCAAATAAATGGAAATATATTGCAAAGTTGTTTAATTATGCATAATCATAAAAACATTTTTTATATAAAATTCTAAAGTTTTTCTGATAACTTATGTTTTGTACTTACTACTTGTTTGATTAGAGCCCTCAATAACTTAAAGGGACAGTCAACACCAGAATTTTTGTTGTTTAAAAAGAAAGATAATCCCTTTATTACTCATTCCCCAGTTTTGCACAACCAACACAGTTATATTAATATACTTTTTACTTCTGTTATTATCTTGTATCTAAGCTTCTGCTGACTACCCCCTTATTTCAGTTATTTTGACAGACATGCAGTTTAGCCAATCAGTGCTCACTCCTAGGTCACTTTACGTGCATGAGCTCAATGTTATCTATATGAAACATGTGAACTAATGCCCTCTAGTGGTCAAAATGCATTCAGATTAGAGGCAGCCTTCAAGGTCTAAGAAATTAGCATATGAACCTCCTAGTTTTAGCTTTCAACTAAGAATACCAAGCGAACAAAGCAAAATTGGGAAGTTATTTAAAATTGCATGCCCTATTTAAATCATGAAAGTTTTTTTTGGACTTGACTGTCCCTTTAATCATACCTGTTTACTTTAATTGTATGTGTTGTGCGCATTAATACGCAATAATTAATTTAAAAAAAAGTTTTAGATTAGTATATACAACAAGGCTCAAGCAGGTTAAAGACTCTGTGCCTGTCATCTATCTATCTATCTATCTATCTATCTATCTATCTATCTATCTATCTATCTATGTATCTATCTATGTATCTATCTATGTATCTATCTATCTATGTATCTATCTATGTATCTATCTATCTATCTATCTATCTATCTATATCTCTATCTATCTATCTATCTATGTATCTATCATCTATCTATGTATCTATCTATCTATCTATCTATGTATATATCTATCTATCTATGTATCTATCTATCTATCTATCTATGTATTAATTAGGTTAGTGAGCGGCCGCTGTTGGTATTAGGGAAGCAGAGCAGGAGCAGTTGCTGATTGTGGGGCCAGGAGGTCTTTGGAGTAGCGGCATAACAGGAAGTTACAGGTATGAGAATGCTGCAGGCTTAAGGACCATTACATTGTATTATCTTATATCCTCTTCATCAAGGGAAGTGTGGGCATTTGATCTTCTTTTTGCTTACAGTGTTTAAACATGAGTGACGGCAGGAAAAGGAAAAGTGGTGCCGGATACAGATTACAAGCTAAGCAAAGGAAGGAGCAAGCTGAGCGTGATCGCAGGGCAATCACTTGAACAATTAGTCAAGGAACCAACTCGTAAGGAAGCTATATTAGATCTAATACTTACAAACAGTGATACAGTTTCAGATGTGTCTGTAGGTGAGAACTTAGGATCCAGTGATCATCAATCTGTTTGGTTTAGTATTCATGTTCAGGAACTGTTCATCCAGACTAAAACAAAAGTTTTAGACTTTAGGACGGCAGATTTTTCATTAATGGGAGAATACCTAAAAAACAATTTAAAGGGGAAAACTCTTATTACAGGGGTTCAAGAACAGTGGGAATTTGTGAAAGGTGCCATTTTAGATGCAACCGCACACTGTATTCGACATGTCTGTAAAAGTAAAAGAAAGCGGAAACCAATTTGGTTTTCCAAAGAAGTAGCACATGCTGTAAAGACAAAAAAGATAGCTTATAAAAATTACAGACACACACAATCAGATGATGATATGAAAATATGGAGACTCCAACAAAAAAAGACTAAGCAGTTAATTAGGAAGGTTAAAGCTCATGCAGAAGAGAAGATAGCACAGTCAGTAAAACATGGGGACAAAACATTCTTTAGATATATCAGTGAAAGAAGAAAAAATAAGGTAGGAATAGTAAAATTGAAATCAGTTGATGGTAGAATAATAGAAGGAGATAAGCAGATTGCAGACTGTCTCAATGATTACTTCTGTTCTGTTTTCACTAAAGATTGTGAAGATACAATGTCTACATTAAGGGATGCTACGCAAAATAGAAACAAGCTTAACAGTAATCTTTTTACAGAGGATGAGGTTTTGTTGGCATTATCAAAAATAAATGTTACAAAGGCAGTGGGTCCTGATAATATTCATCCAAGGGTTTTAAAAGAACTTCGATCAGTGCTAACTGTCCCATTAACTGATCTGTTTAATCAGTCACTATTAACAGGAGCTGTCCCAGATGATTGGAGAATAGCAAATGTAATACCTCTTCATAAAAAGGGCAGTAGAGAAGAATCTGGCAACTACAGGCCAGTTAGTTTAACTTCAGTAGTAGGGAAATTAATGGAAAGCCTCTTAAAAGAAAGAATTATGACTTACATAAAGACAAACAATTTAGAGAACCAAAATCAGCATGGTCTTACTTCAGGGAGATCATGTCAGACTAATCTAATTGACTTCTTTGATTATGTAACAAAAGTATTAGACAAGGGAGGAGCAGTTGATGTAGCATATCTAGATTTCAGCAAAGCTTATTCACAAACTATATCTCCTTGGTCTAGATTCAAAAATTGTGAACTGGGTGGAATGCTGGCTTAAGGACAGAAAACAAAGTGTCTTAGTAAATGGAGTTCATTCAGCAGAGGGGGCTGTTACTAGTGGTGTTCCTCAGGGGTCAGTTCTGGGGCCTGTTTTGTTTAACATATTTATCTGCGATATCAGCAAAGGGCTACAGGGGAAAGTATGTCTCTTTGCAGATGATACAAAAATTTGCAACAGAGTGGATGTTCCAGGGGGGGTAGACAAAATGAGAAGTGATATAAAACAATTGGAGGATTGGACAAACGACTGGGATCTAAAGTTTAACACAGCAAAGTGTAAAATAATGCATTTAGGGAAGAAAAATCCAAATGTTAATTACAGACTCAATGACACTTTACTGACTGTTACAGACGAGGAACAGGACTTGGGAATTATTATTTCAGATGATTTAAAACTTAGTAAACAATGTAGTAATTCAGCGAGTAAGGCTAGCAGAATGCTTGGATGTATTGGTAGAGGTATTTGCAGCAGAAATAGTAAGGTTCTTATGCCACTTTATAGATCATTAGTTAGGCCTCATCTTGAGTATTGTGTGCAGTTCTGGAGGCCATATCTTCAGAAGGATATTAACAAACTTGAATCTGTGCAAAGGAGGGCTACCAAAATGGTACATGGTCTAAAAAATAAAACTTACCAGGATAGGCTCAATGACCTAAATATGTATAGCTTAGAGGAGAGAAGGGAAAGAGGTGATATGATAGCAACTTTCAAGTACATTAAAGGGTTTAGTAAAACTGAGGCTGTGGGTATTTTACATAAAATGGAAAATTCAAGAACAAGGGGTCATGAGCTCAAGCTAAAGGGTAGTAGATTCAGGAGTAATTTGAGGAAGCACTTCTTTACAGAAAGAGTGATTGATTTATGGAATAAACTTCCTCAAGAGGTAGTAGCAACAAACACTGTGGGGGACTTTAAAAATGCATGGGACAAGCATAGGGCTATCCTACGAACTAGATAAGTTTATACTGTTAGGTAAGGTCGGGCAGACTTGCTGGGCCTATGGCTCTTATCTGCCGTCAATATCTATGTGATGTAGAAACATCTTCTAAAATTGACACTTTTTTCAATGTCTATTGTGTCTGTCCGTGTTGTCCCAACGGATGATGAAGATATTTCAGCAGGTAATGTGGAGAGCAGTAGTTTATCCACTTCTTGTAACCTTGCTGCTTCTGAAGCCTCAAGTACCAGTGCCACAGTGTCAGAATATGATTATGAGGTCATTGCAGGACCTTCAGCCTCCCCTAGCAGCACTGCAATTGCTGAGTTTTTAGACACTAGTGCTCTGAATCCAGAGTCAGAAGAACTGGCGAGTTCAGAGAGCATTGCAGCAGGACACTCTATGGCTTCAAGTTCAAGTACTCTTGTTAAAGAACTTGAACAGAAATTTAGCACTGACCCTGCTGAGTGGATTTTGAATGAAGAGACTAGAGACTATGTTGCTATACATGGTGTCATTCAGAATGACAATGGGCCTTTCACAAAATCTAAAAGGCAATATGGCAACAGGGTTCGTTCACTGACCAAGAAATTGTTTGAGAGACAACTGCTCAATGGGGAGACAAAAAAAAGATCTTACTTAGTATATTCAGAGAGCAAAGGCATGGTCTTTTGTGCTGCTTGTCGTTTATTTGGTGGAAAGTCACAGATAGCAAATGATGGATTTAATGACTGGAAGAATGCCATTGCTCGACTGAATGAACATGAGAACTCACCTGAACATAGAGCCTGTCTGTCCATATTAAACGACAGAGGAAATACCTTAGCAAGGATTGATGAATCTCTTGTAAAGCAAATGTCGGAGGAAATCTTGTATTGGAGAAATGTTTTGAGAAGAGTTGTTTCGGTTGTTAAGTCACTTGGGACTCGTGGCCTTCCATTCAGAGGCCACGATGACAAATTTGGGTCAAAACACAATGGAAACTTTTTGAGAGAGCTGGAACTGGTTGCAGAATATGATCAATTTCTTCATGAACACATAATGAAATGTGGCAATGCAGGGAAAGGGAGCACTTCTTATCTTTCCTTTACTACTTGCGAGGAGTTTATTCAGCTGGTGGCAGAGACTGTTTTGAAAGAGATCATCAAGGAAGTAAAGATGTCAAAATATTTTTCCATCAGTGTTGATTCTGCACCTGATATAGCTCATATTGATCAGCTGTCAGTTATTTTAAGATACGTAAAAGAAGATGGTCACCCAACAGAACGCATCCTAAAATTTATTGCAAAACCTGGTCATAAGTCAAAGCAACTTGCTGAAGCTGTAGTTAATACACTTAAATTATATGACCTGGAAATTGCTGATTGTCGTGGTCAATCATATGATAACCCAAGGAATATGTCAGGCCATTACAGTGGTTTGCAAACTAGAATTAAAGAACTCAACCCACTTGCAGGCTACATACCATGTTCTGCTCACTCGTTGAACTTGGTAGGAACATCATGCTGCAGGGAAGCTAGGTCTTTCTTGAACCTTCTTCAGAGGCTGCATACATTTTTCACTATATCAACAGGAAGATGGGCCATTTTACAGAAATATCTATCATCATCTTCTAGCACACTGTCGTTAAAGAGAGTTTGTGCAACACGTTGGTCATCTCGTCAGGATGCGTGTAAAAGCTTAAATCGCAATTGGCCACAAGTTATTGATGCACTAAAGAGCATTGCAGAAGATGATGAAGAAAAAGACAATGCACGCACAGAAGCTGAAGGTTATCTTAAACAAATGGAACATGCAGAGAAACTAAGACAACACTTTAACAAAGACCTGGAAGATACATTTGTGGACGAATGTCTCCAATTTCGAGCACATTACATGAGCTTAGAAAAAACAACATCTCATTCAGTGCTACAGCTGTACCAAAGGCTGTGTAAATCTGGTCATTACCAACTCTACCATAATGTTGATATTGCAATCAGAATGTTTTTGTGCACTCCAGCAACAAACTGTTCTGCTGAGCGTTCTTTCTCTGCATTAAAATGTATAAAAACATACTTGCGTTCAACTATGGAAGAGGAGAGACTGAATGCATTAGCTCTGTTGGCTACAGACATTGTTGATAAATTGAAGTATGATGACCTTATTGACCAGTTTTCAAAGCTAAAAACCAGACGAAAGCCAGTTTCGTTCTAAGGCTTAGTTAAGACCATTTTCATTGGAAGGCTACATCTAGCTCAGACTATTCTGTTCTGGTTTTTTTTATTAAGAAAGATTTATAATATCCATTTATTTTTATATCTGAAGAGTGAATGCAATTCTTCATACAGTGTATTTTCAAAAGTGTTAAGTGCACTTTATTTGTTTTATTGTTCATTGAAATTTTATATTAATGTTTGATTGGTTTTAAGACTACCACTAGCACAGTTATTTTTGGAGCACTTTGGGTACGATCCGATAAAGATCGTAGTTTGCGGTGCAAGCAAGGGAACCCCCGCCGTCCGTAGTTTCAGCTCGCAACTCAAGCTATCCTATATACGGCGCCGTCAGATGCTAAAGTGCCGTAAGTTGGATAAACCAGCGATGTCCAGAAATCTGCGTAAGTACAAATTTCTGGAGTCGCCAGTGACTTACGGCACTTTAGAAACTGCCGACGCAGGCCGGTGAAAAAGAAGAAAAAGATCTGTTAGACAGTATCAATTGTTGTGGACCCGCCATGTCCTCTTTGCTCAAAGTGGACCAGGAGCTCAAAAAGAAGGTTGATTGTTTCCAGGAAAGAATCACAAGTGAAGCTGAAGATCTTGTTGCAAGTTTCTTCCCAAAGAAATTATTAGAACTAGATGGATTTCTTAAGGAACCAATGCTTAATGTTCAGGATCTCACCCTGATCCATTCTGAAATGAACTTGCCAGTTCCAGACCCTATTATCCTTACCAATAGCCACGATGGATTAGATTCACAAACTCTAAAGAAGAGGAAATTGGATGATGGGGATGATACTTTTCCAGGCACCAAAGTCTTTGTGATGCCCAATGGGATGCTCAAAAGCAACGCACAATTGATGGAAATAATAGAGAAAGTGATGCCAGAGATACGGCTGCTCATTGAGAAATGTAACACAGTAAAAATGTGGGTTCAGCTTCTTATCCCTAGGATAGAGGACGGTAACAACTTTGGAGTATCCATCCAGGAAGAGACTGTTGCAGAGTTAAGGACAGTAGAAAGTGAGGCGGCCTCCTACCTCGACCAAATTTCCAGATATTACATCACTCGCGCAAAGCTGGTATCCAAAATAGCTAAATACCCCCATGTGGAAGATTATAGACGCACAGTCACAGAAATAGATGAAAAGGAGTATATCAGCTTACGTTTAATTATATCAGAGTTGAGAAACCAATATGTCACATTGCACGATATGACCCTTAAAAACATTGAGAAGATCAAGAGGCTCAGAAGCAGTAACACTGAAACATTGTATTAGTTGTGCATTTCCTAGGTTACCCTTTTCCCTCATTTGGTTTTTCTTCTGCGAACTGAAAAAAGGAACTTGTTTGAATACAGACCGTCATTGCCTTGTTTGAACATCATCGCTACCAAGAAGGGGGGAAATGCTCTGGTGGAGATTCAAAGAACGCCTTGTTTTACATATAATTTCCTCCCTCTTTGTTTTTGATTTGTTGATTAAATTGTATGTTTTTAAAAAAAAACAAAAAACTGCCGGTGCCTACAAAACCTGACTAAAGTTATTAAATCTCCCGTACTGTCTAACACGCCTCCCAAACATAGCCCGACATGTCTAACCCTCTATTCGCTATCCCCCCTCACTATCCTAACAATAATTTTTTTTATTAACCCCTAAACCGCCGCTCCCGGACCCCGCCACCACCTAATAAAGTTATTAACCCCTAAACCGCCACTCACGGACCCCGCCGCCAGCTATATTAAATCTATAACCCCCTAATGTGAGCCCCTACCCTGCCGCCATCTACCTTACCTACCCCCTAAAGTGAGCCCCTTACACCGATGCCATCTACCTTACCTACCCCCTAAAGTGAGCCCCTTACACCGCCGCCATCTACCTTACCTACCCCCTAAAGTGAGCCCCTTACACCGCCGCCATCTACCTTACCTACCCCCTAAAGTGAGCTCCTACCCCGCCACCATCTATTTTAAAATTATTAACTCCTAATTTAATCCCCCTACACCGCTGCCACCTATATTAAATTAATTAACCCCTAATCTAATCCCCCTACCCCGCCGCCAGCTATATTAAATTATTTAACCCCTAAAATACTAAACTATCCCTACCACTAAACCTAAGTCTAACCCTACAAATAGCCCTGAAAAGGGCTTTTTGCGTGGCATTACCCCAAAGTAAACAGCTCTATTGCCAGCCCTTAAAAGGGCTTTTTGCGGGGCATGCCCCAAAGAATTCAGCTCTTTTACCAGCCCTTAAAAGGGCTTTTGGCGGGGCTTTGTCACAAAGTAAACTGCTATTTTGCCTATAATCTAAATCCCCCTACACCGCCGCCACCTATAATAAATGTATTACCCCCTAATCTAATCCCCCTACACCGCCGCCACCTATAATAAATGTATTAACCCCTAATCTAATCCCCCTACACCGCCACCTATATTAACTATATTAACCCTAATTATATTTGGGTTAATATAGTTAATATCGTTATTATATTATATATATATTAAGTATAATAACCCTATCTAACTCTAACATCCCTAACTAAACTCTTATTAAAATAAATCTAATTAATATTAATATTATTAATTAAAATATTCCTATTTAAATCTAAATACTAACCTATAAAATAAACCCTAAGATAGCTACAATGTAATTAATAATTACATTTTAGCTATTTTAGGGTTTATATTTATTTTACAGGTAACTTGGTATTTATTTTAACTAGGTACAATAGCTATTAAATAGTTAATAACTATTTAATTGCTACCTAGTTAAAATAATTACCAATTTACCTGTACAATAAATCCTAACCTAAGTTACAAATACACCTACACTATCAATAAATTAAATAAACTACAAATATCTATTATGACAGATCCTATAATATGTTTTCATTCTCTGAGCTATGTGTCCTGTTCTCGTGTCTTCTGTCACCTCCTATTCACATTTATATAGAAGCTTAATAGCTCTCCACATACCAGTATATGTAACGTATTCAACTGCCTATTAGACTCTTATCTCTACTGCTGCAGGGCATAGGGCTTGTGTCCTGTGGCAGATTTAATTTTTCCGTCACTATGTCTTAAAAAGGCGGAGATTGCCACCTAACAACCAGTTGCTCCTCATAAAACTATGTGCTTGGCTTAGATATGTCTGACTAGATGGCTACTACCCATTGCTTAATATTATTGTTTTATAAGAGCCTCGTGAAGTGTACATACTAATTGAATCTGTAAGTGCTGTACAACTGCTCTACTTACATATCTTGACCTGGTAGCAATTGGGTTATTATAGTGACTATGTGGATTTCCATGTCACAATTTGTGGAGTTAAATTTGCACGACACTAGTGCTTCTATGGCTTTATTTTACACATCGCTCAGTATTTTGAGCTGACTGCAACTATGAGGTGTACTATACATATCACAATTACTGGGTAAGTCATGTTTAACGTTAAGTACCTATGAAAAGAGGAGCTCCGGTTCAACATACATAATGACCTCCATACCCCCCCATACTATAGTACTCAGGATAGGCTGGATTCATCCTGAGTCTTTAAAGCGTTTTTTCTCGTCACACAACCGCAATTAACCTATGGTTTTATATATTCTTTATATCATATATATACTCTAGATTGCTACATGCTTTTTTCTTTTATGCTGGTATATAGAATAATATCAAAGAAAATACAGAAAATATGAGGTTTACTTTTAACATATATTGCATAAATGTGATGTAACAGATATGATTATATATTGTGGCAATAAGATGGATATGTTCTTTCTGTGTATATGTGTATGACATCTGTACAATACTTTCTCTGTTGTACTGTATATTTAACCTCAATAAAAATTATTTAAACAAAAAAAAACTACAAGTATCTAAACTCAAATACAATTAAATAAACTAAACTAAATTACAAAAAAAACAAACACTAAATTACAAAAAATAAAAAAAAGATTACAAGATTTTTAAGCTAATTACATCTATTCTAAGCCCCCTAATAAAATAATAAAGCCCCCCAAAATAAAAAAAATTTCCTACCCTATTCTAAATTAAAAAAGTTAGCTCTTTTACCTTACCAGCCCTTAAAAGGGCCTTTTGCGGGGCATGCCCCAAAGAAAACTGCTCTTTTGCCTGTAAAATATAACACAATACCACCCCCCAACATTACAACCCACCACCCACATACCCCTACTCTAACCCAAACCCCCCTTAAATAAACCTAACACTACCCCCTGAAGATCTCCCTACCTTGTATTCACCCAGCAGGGCAGAACTCTTCATCCGATCCAGGCGATGTCTTCAATCAAGTGGCAGAGAAGTCTTCTTCCACCCGGCGATGTCTTCAATCAAGCGGCAAAGAAGTCTTCTTCCATCCGGGCGATGTCTTCAAGCAAGCGGCAGAGAGTCTTCTTCCATCCGGTGATGTCTTCAAGCAAAGCAGCATCATTAATCTTCTTTCTTTGCTCCTCCGCTGCGGAGCATCCATCCGGCACGACGACTTCAGCCAATCAGATTCAAGTTCAATCCGATTGGCTAATTGGTTCAGCCATTGAACTTGAATCTGATTGGCTGATTCAATCAGCCAATCAGATTTTTCTACCTTAATTCCGATTGGCTGATAGAATCCTATCAGCCAATCGGAATTCAACGGACGCCATCTTGGATGACGTCATTTAAAGGAACCTCATTCGTCGGGAAGTCGTCGTGCCAGATGGATGCTCCGCGGCGGTGGAGCGAAGAAAGAAGATTGAAGATGCCGCTTTGCTTCTTTGCCGCTTGATTGAAGACATCGCCGGGTGGAAGAAGACTTCTCTGCTGCTTGATTGAAGACATCGCCCGGATCGGATGAAGAGTTCTGCCCGGCTGGGTGAATACAAGGTAGGGAGATCTTCAGGGGGTAGTGTTAGGTTTATTTAAGGGGGGTTTGGGTTAGAGTAGGGGTATGTGGGTGGTGGGTTGTAATGTTGGTGGGTGGTATTGTGTTTTATTTTACAGGCAAAAGAGCAGTTTTCTTTGGGGCATGCCCCGCAAAAGGCCCTTTTAAGGGCTGGTAAGGTAAAAGAGCTAACTTTTTTTAATCTAGAATAGGGTAGGGAATTTTTTTTATTTTGGGGGGCTTTATTATTTTATTAGGGGGCTTAGAATAGGTGTAATTAGCTTAAAAATGTTGTAATCTTTTTTTTATTTTTTGTAATTTAGTGTTTGTTTGTTTTTTTGTAATTTAGTTTAGTTTATTTAATTGTATTTGAGTTTAGATATTTGTAGTTTATTTAATTTATTGATAGGTGTATTTGTAACTTAGGTTAGGATTTTTTTTTACAGGTAAATTGGTAATTATTTTAACTAGGTAGCTATTAAATAGTTATTAACTATTTAATAGCTATTGTACCTAGTTAAAATAAATACCAAGTTACCTGTAAAATAAATATAAACCCTAAAATAGCTACAATGTAATTATTAATTACATTGTAGCTAACTTAGGGTTTATTTTATAGGTAAGTATTTAGATTTAAATAGGAATATTTTAATTAATAATATTAATATTAATTAGATTTATTTTAATAAGAGTTTAGTTAGGGATGTTAGAGTTAGATAGGGTTATTATACTTAATATATATATATATATATATATATATATATATATATATATATATATATATATATATATATATATATATATATATATATATATATAATATAATAACAATATTAACTATATTAACCCTAATATAATTAGGGTTAATATAGTTAATATATATAATATAATAACTATATTAACTATATTAACCCTAATATAATTAGGGTTAATATAGTTAATATAGCTGGCGGCGGTGTAGGGGGATTAGATTAGGGGTTAATGTGTTTAATATAGGTGGCGGCGGTGTAGGGGGATTATATTAGGGGTTAATGTATTTAATATAGGTGGCGGCGGTGTAGGGGGATTAGATTAGGGGGTAATACATTTATTATAGGTGGCGGCGGTGTAGGGGGATTTAGATTATAGGCAAAAGAGCAGTTTACTTTGTGACAAAGCCCCACCAAAAGCCCTTTTAAGGGCTGGTAAAAGAGCTGAATTCTTTGGGGCATGCCCCGCAAAAAGCCCTTTTAAGGGCTGGCAATAGAGCTGTTTACTTTGGGGTAATGCCACGCAAAAAGCCCTTTTCAGGGCTATTTGTAGGGTTAGACTTAGGTTTAGTGGTAGGGATAGTTTAGTATTTTAGGGGTTAAATAATTTAATATAGCTGGCGGCAGGGTAGGGGGATTAGATTAGGGGTTAATTAATTTAATATAGGTGGCGGCAGTGTAGGGGGATTAAATTAGGGGTTAATAATTTTAAAATAGATGGCGGCGGGGTAGGAGCTCACTTTAGGGGGTAGGTAAGGTAGATGGCGGCGGTGTAAGGGGCTCACTTTAGGGGGTCGGTAAGGTAGATGGCGGCGGTGTAAGGGGCTCACATTAGGGGGTAGTTTAATATAGCTGGCGGCAGTGTAAGGGGCTCACATTAGGGGGTAGTTTAATATAGTTTGCGGCGGGGTAGGAGCTCACATTAGGGGGTATGTAATATAGCTGGCGACAGTGTAGGGGGATCACATTAGGGGGTTATACTTTTAATGTAGGTGGCGGCGGGGTCCGGGAGCGGCGGTTTAGGGGTTAAATACTTTATTAGGGATTGCGGAGGGGCATCGTGGTTGACAGGTAGATAGACATTGCGCATGCGTTAGGTGTTAGGTTTTATTTAGCAGATCGCGGTTGGCAGGTAGATAGACATTGCGCATGCGTTAGGTGTTAGGTTTATTTTGTAGCTAGTTTAGGGAGTAACGGGCTCCAATAGACAGCTTAAGGCTTACTACGGCTGCATTTTGTGGTGAGGTGAAAATGGAGTAAGATTTCTCCATTTTCGCCACGTAAGTCCTTACGCTGTATATTGGATACCAAAATGCGCTGGTTTGGTATACCTGCCTATGGCCCAAAAAAACTACGGGCGAAGGCAGAAATATACTAGCGGAACTTCTAGGTTACGCCGTATATAGGATACCAAACCAGCGCAAAATTCAGCGTCGCCGGCTTTTGCGGGCGACGCTGCATATCGGATCGAGGCCCTTATTTGCACTATTGTTCACTTGAAGTTTATCTTAATGTTAATTAGAAGAAGAGGGATTATTTAATATTTATTTAATTATTATTAATCTGTTAATTACAGTTTGATTTTGAAGTTTTACTTTATTGGCGTAACCTTATTGGTTTACTAATGCATCTTAACAATGTCCTTTTTTTAATTTAATTGAGCGATTGTGTGTATGAGTGTATCATGTGTAAAAGGAGGCATGAAAGGTGTGTGAATGGCCGGTAACAATGGTTGAAGCCTTGCCGTGGCGTTATTGCTCACATGTATACTGTGTGTGTACACATGTGCTAAGTCAATGTAAAATGTAATTTTAAAATGCAGCAGCAGAAAAAAAATAAAAACACAACTCCATAACCAAAAAACGATATGTAAAAAAATTGCCTAAATCCGGGGGGGGGGGGGGGATTCTTAGTGCCTAGGGCAGCACAAATCCTAAATACGCCCCTGGCCCAAAGGATTTTAACCCATTTGAAATACAAGTTGGTTATTTAGAAAAGGTCAAATATATGAAGTGGCAAGGTTGAAATAGTTTTTTTAAAAAGGAAAAGGACGGCGCTAGAAGCGGAGTGTGAAACTTGTTCTCCTCTGGAGACTTTCACCTGTCTAGCAAACAGGACATCTCCAGGCACTCCGGATTCACCTGCGTGCTGGCTAATTTGGGTCAGGTTCTCTGTTTGCTCCTACTGAGACTACAATATTTCCAGCTGTATCCTTGGTAACATTCACACCACAGACTCCCTGGATTTACCTGCGTGCATTTGCACTAAGTGCAGGTTCTTCAAATAATTTCTGAATCAACTTCAAAGAATTAAAGATTCCCTCTATCAAGTAACCGTGTGTAATATACTTCTCCTTTAAGGGGAGGTTCTTTTTTCGGTCTACCTATAAAACCTGCTGGATACTTCATGGGCGTGATCCGATATAGATCGTAGTTTGCGGCGCAAGCGAGGGAACCCCTGCCGCCAGTAGTTTCCGCTCGCAACTCGAGCTATCCCATATACGGCGCCGTCAGATGCTAAAGTGCCGTAAATCGGATAAACCAGCGATGTCCAGAAATCTGCGTAAGTACAAATTTCTGGAAACGCCAGTGACTTACGGCATTTTAGAAACTGCCGGCGCCTACAAAACCTGACTAAGTTATTAAATCTCCCGTACTGTCTAAAACGCCTCCCAAACATAGCCCGATACGTCTAACCCTCTATCCGCTATCCCCCCTCACTATCCTAACAATAAAAAATGTATTAACCCCTAAACTGCCGCTCCTGGATCCCGCCGCCACCTAATAAAGATATTAACCCCTAAACCGCTGCTCCCGGCCCCCGCCGCCACCTAATAACGATATTAACCCCTAAACCGCCACTCCCGGACCCCGCCGCCACCTAATAAAGATATTAACCCCTAAACCGCCACTCCCGGACCCAGCCGCCACCTAATAAAGATATTAACCCCTAAACCGCCACTCCCGGACCCCGCCGCCACCTACATTAACTACCCCCTAATGTGAGCTCCTACCCTGCCGCCACCTACATTAACTACCCCCTAATGTGGGCTCCTACCCCGCCGCCAGCTATATTAAAATTATTAACCCCTAATCTAATCCCCCTACCCTGCCGCCAGCTATATTAAATACATTAACCCCTAATTTAATCCCCCTACACCACCGCCAGCTATATTAAATATATTAACCCTAATTATATTAGAGTTAATATAGTTAATATAGTTATTATATTATTTATATTAACTATGTTAACCCTATCTAACCCTAACACCCCTAATTAAATTCTTATTAAAATAAATCTAATTAATATTATAAACTAAAATATTCCTATTTAAATCTAAATACTATAAAATAAACCATAAGATAGCTACAATATAACTAATAATTACATTGTAGCTACCTTAGGGTTTATTTTTATTTTACAGGCAAGTTTGTATTTATTTTAACTAGGTAGAATAGTTATTAAATAGTTATTAACTATTAAATAACTACCTAGCTATAAAAAATACAAATATACATGTAAAATAAAACCTAACCTAAGTTACAATTACACCTAACACTACACTATCATTAAATAAATTAATCCTATTTAAAACTAAATACTTACCTGTAAAATAAACCCTAAGATAGCTACAATATAATTAATAATTACATTGTAGCTATTTTAGGGTTTATATTTATTTTACAGGTAACTTGGTATTTATTTTAACTAGGTACAATAGCTATTAAATAGTTAATAACTATTTAATAGCTACCTAGTTAAAATAATTACCAATTTACCTGTAAAATAAATCCTAACCTAAGTTACAAATACACCTACACTATCAATAAATTAAATAAACTACAAATATCTAAACTAAAATACAATTAAATAAACTAAACTAAATTACCAAAAAAAACAAACACTAAATTACAAAAAATAAAAAAAGATTACAAGATTTTTAAGCTAATTACACCTATTCCAAACCCCTAATAAAATAATAAAGCCCCCCAAAATAAAAAAATTTCCCTACCCTATTCTAAATTAAAAAAGTTAACAGCTCTTTTACCAGCCCTTAAAAGGGCCTTTTGCGGGGCATGCCCCAAAGTTATCAGCTCTTTTTCCTGTAAAAAAACCACAATACCACCCCCCAACATTACAACCCACCACCCACATACCCCTATTCTAAAACCAACCAAACCCCCTTAAAAAAAATTTGGGGTGTGGAGCTGCACTCTTTCTGTTTGTTTTCTTGTTACTGACATTGACAAAGGCACAATGTAGTGCCGAAACGTTTGTCTTTTTAACTTTTTGAAATAAATTCATATGTTTTACTATAAAGTCCAGTGAGTGCCTGCTGTTTGGAAGTACTGGTGTATATATATATATATATATATATATATATATATATATATATATATATATATATATATATATATAATATAATAACGATATTAACTATATTAACCCTAATATAATTAGGGTTAATATATATAATATAATAACTATATTAACTATATTAACACTAATATAATTAGGGTTAATATAGTTAATATAGCTGGCGGCGGTGTAGGGGGATTAGATTAGGGGTTAATCTATTTAATATAGGTGGCGGCGGTGTAGGGGGATTAGATTAGGGGGTAATACATTTATTATAGGTGCCGGCGGTGTAGGGGGATTTCGATTAGATGCAAAAGAGCTGATAACTTTGTGACAATGCCCCGCAAAAAGCCCTTTTAAGGGCTGGTAAAAGAGCTGATTACTTTGGGGCAATGTCACGCAAAAGGCCCTTTTAAGGGCTGGTAATAGAGGTGATTAGATTAGGGGTTAATGTATTTAATATAGCTGGCGGCGGTGTAGGGGGATTAAATTAGGGGTTAATAATTTTAAAATAGATGGCGGCGGGGTAGGTAAGGGGGTAGGTAAGGTAGATGGCGGCGGTGTAAGGGGCTCACTTTAGGGGGTAGGTAAGGTAGATGGCGGCGGTGTAAGGGGCTCACTTTAGGGGGTAGGTAAGGTAGATGGCGGCGGTGTAAGGGGCTCACTTTAGGGGGTAGGTAAGGTAGATGGCGGCGGGGTAGGGGCTCACATTAGGGGGTTATAGATTTAATATAGCTGGCGGCGGGGTCCGGGAGTGGCGGTTTAGGGGGTTAAATACTTTATTAGGGATTGTGGTTGACAGGTAGATAGACATTGCGCATGCGTTAGGTGTTAGGTTTTATTTTGCAGGTAGTTTAGGGAGATACGGGGCTCCGATACACAGCGTAACGCTTACTACGGCTGCAATTTGTGGCGAGGTGAAAATGGAGTAAGATTTCTCCATTTTCGCCACGTAAGTCCTTACGCTGTATATTGGATACCAAACTGCGCTGGTTTGGTATACCTGTCTATGGCCAAAAAAACTACGACCGACGGCAGAAACATACGAGCGTAACTTCTATGTTACACCGTATATGTGATACCAAACCAGTGCAGATTTTGGCGTCGCCGGCTTTTACGGGCGACGATTTATATCGGATCGCGGCCCATATCCTTGCTTGGTATTGAAGTATCCAGCCTCTAACTCAATACGCTCTCTTTTCAGCCAAAGTGGATTGAGAATTCCTGCTACTTACCTCCGGCTACATTATTTGTTTTGTTTCTCTACTGTTCCAAAGCTATTTCCTGAACCGGCTCTTTATTTGCCTCCTGCTACGGATCCTGTTCCTGTGTGGTCCATGACGTCACCATCCTGTGCCGGACCTCACAGCGTCTCTCTCAGCGGTTCCTACAGCGTGCAGCTGCAGCCTGGTTTCGCCAGCTCTAACTTCCAACTTAACTCACTGTGGATCACCAAACGGACAGTATCTGAATACTCCTCATCTCTTCTCTACAGCTACCATGGTAAGAACTTTTATATTTCACTGTTAGCTAACATTCATTCAGACTTCAGTAGTCTTAAGCTAGCTACCCTGCTATTCAGTGTTACATGTCGTAGCCACCATTCTTATTGAAACACTATCTCAGCAAGGTAGCTTGCAAACTAACTCATATGTAGGAATGGGTAATACTTCAATAATCAGTATTTACCCATTCTTCAACATGATACAAATAAATTATTACTTTAAAAAGTGTACTGACTCTTATGTCAAAGAAGATTAATTGATCCTTACGTTAACATTACACCGTGAGTACCGGCTTTTTGCAAAAAACTTGTGACTGTACACTTGAGTTACACTGAAGGTAACTATCCGGCTATTGAAATGCTGTCTTGCATAGTAAGAAGGTATAGCTCGGGATTTCTCTACATACTGTGACAAGTATCATTTGTTCCTCAGTACAGAATATTATTATTATTATTATTATTATTATTATCATTTATTTGTATAGCGCCGCCAAATTCCGTAGCGCTGGGTACAATGATGGGGGTATACAATGACAAAGATCTGTGATACAATACAAAACATAACAAGACTAAACAAATCTAGCACAGGATGAAGAGGGCCCTGCTCCGGAGAGCTCACAGTCTATAGGTTTAGGGTGCAGAGACATAAGGTTGGGGTAGCTTGTTACATCGGTTGTATTTGCAGCAGTGAGTCAGGCAGTTCATGTACATGTATTAGCTTGGTTCGGATGCGGGATGGAGGAGAGATGGTAAGCCTCTCTGAATAGGTGGGTTTTCAAGGATCTTCTGAAGCTATACAAGGTTGGAGACAGTCTGATGGAGCGGGGTAGAGAGTTCCAGAGGACAGGAGCAGCACGTGCGAAGTCTTGGAGGCGGGAGTGGGATGTAGAGATAACAGGAGTGTAGAGACGTAGGTCAGAGTTTGATCGAAGAGGACGGGATGGGGAGTATTTCACGATGAGAGAGGAGATATAGTTGGGAGTTAGACTGTTGAGTGCTTTGTAAGTTAGGGTTAATACTTTAAACTGTATTCTGGAGTGTATGGGGAGCCAGTGTAGAGACTGGCAGAGCGGAGCAGCTGATGTAGATCGTCGACTTAGGTGGATGAGTCTAGCAGAAGCATTCATAATAGATTGGATGGAGGAGAGGCAGTGTTTTGGAAGGCCATTTAAGAGTAGATTGCAATAATCAATGCGTGACAGGATGAGGGAATGAATAAGTATTTTTGTAGTATTTTGAGTAAGGAAGGGACGAATTCTGGAAATGTTGCGTAGGTGTGACCGGCAGGATTTGGTAAGCGTTTGTATATGTGCGTTGAATGTGAGTTCTGAGTCTAGTGTGACCCCAAGGCAGCGGACCTGGGGTGAGGTGTTGAGAATAGAGTCTCCAACCATCAGAGAAATGTCAGGTGTCGGATGTCTCGAAGAGGGGGGAATAAGAAGCAGCTCAGTTTTGGACAGATTGAGTTGGAGGTAGTGTGAAGACATCCAAGAGAAAATTGCAGAGAGGCAGTCAGAAATCTGGTTGAGTAAAGAGGGAGAGATATCAGGAGAGGAAAGATAGATTTGGGTATCATCAGCATATAGGTGGTACTGGAATCCAAAGGAGGCTATAAGTTTTCCAAGGCAGGATGTATAAAGAGAGAAATGCAAGGGACCCAAGACAGAGCCTTGCGGTACTCCAACTGAGAGAGGCATAGGATCACAAGATGTGTTGTTAAAGGAAACTGAAAACGAGCGGTTTGAAAGATATGATGCAAACCAGGAGAGGGCTGTGTCTCGGATGCCAAATGAATGTAGTATTTTTAGGAGGAGAGGATGGTCAACTGTGTTAAAAGCTGCGGACAGGTCAAGAAGAATTAGTAATGAGTAATGGCCTTTTGCTTTGGCTGATAACAGGTCATTTGTTACTTTAGCAAGAGCGGTTTCTGTTGAGTGTTTAGGGCGGAAACCAGATTGTAGTGGATCAAGTAAGGAGTTAGTTGTGAGAAATTGAGTTAGCCGATTATAGACTAGTCGTTCCAATAGTTTTGAAGCAAAGGGAAGTAAGGAGACTGGTCGATAGTTAGAAGGCGTGGAGGGGTCAAGCGAGGGCTTTTTTAGGATTGGTATGATTGTCGCATGCTTGAATGTGTCAGGAAATGTGCCAGCAGTGAGGGATTGGTTAAAGAGATAAGTTAGGGTAGGGGTTAGTGAAGCAGAGAGAAGGGGAATAAGTCGTGAAGGAATAGGGTCAACTGGGCAGGTTGTGAGATGAGCCGAGGATAGGAGTGCAGAGACTTCTTCCTCTGTTACAGGAAGGAAATAGCATAGATTTTTGTTAATAGAAGGGGTGGGTAGGATAGCTGGGTTTGCGGGGTGCGAGGTGCAGATCTCTTTTCTAATGGTGTCAATTTTATTTTTGAAGTGATCAGCAATAATTTGAGCAGTGAGGTTGGTAGTGGGCGGGGGGGGGGGCAGGCGGACGTAGAAGGGAGTTAAAGGTTGAGAACAGTTTTCTGGGGTTGGATGCGTGAGATGACACGAGGGAGGAGAAATAGACTTGTTTTGCCAGGCTGAGCGCAGAGTTGTAGGACTTAAGGGTGGATTTATAATGTTGGAAATCAGCAAAGGTGCGTGATTTCCTCCACTGCCGTTCAGTGGCCCGTGAGCATCGCTGAAGATATCTGGTCTGTTTAGTGTGCCACGGTTGCCGTCGAGTGATTGATGTACGTCGAAGAGTGGAGGGTGCAGTTTTGTCAAGTGTTGATTTTAGTGCCGAATTATACTGTAGACTCACGAGGGTTGGGCAAGAGAGGGATGAAATGTCAGAGAGGAGAGGACTCAGTTGAGTGGAAAAGTCTGTGAGATCCAAGTCATTTAAATTCCTGTGAGGTAGCAGTTTTTTGGGGGCTTGCAAAGATGTAGCAGGTAGAGTTAGAGAGAATGTTAATAGATGGTGGTCAGAGAGAGGAAAGGGGAAGTTATGAGAGTTGGAAACGGCACAGAGATTTGTGAAGACCAGGTCTATGGAGTTGCCTTCACAGTGTGTTGGAGATGTTGTCCACTGGGACAGGCCTAAAGAGGTGGTAAGGGATAGAAGTTTAGAGGCAGCAGGCGTGTTAGGCTTATCAAGGGGTATGTTAAAGTCCCCTAAGATGAGAGAAGGGACATTAGAAGAGAGAAAATGTGGAAGCCAGGCTTCAAAGTGGTCCAGAAATTGTGATGCTGGGCCAGGGGGCCGATAGATAACTGCAACACGAAGAGCTATAGGGGAGAAGAGGCGGATAGCGTGAACTTCAAAAGATGAGAAGGAAAGAGAGGGGGGTGAAGGAATGCAGTGAAAGGTACTGTGTGGAGACAGGATAATTCCTACTCCTCCTCCTTGTTTGTCTCCAGGCCTGGGAGTGTGACTGAAGTGCAGGCCGCCATAGGACAGAGAGGCTACAGCAGTTGTGTTAGAGGAGGAGAGCCAAGTTTCAGTGCGGGCTAACAGGTTAAGTTAACGTGAAATAAATAGGTCGTGAATAGATGTAAGCTTATTGCATACCGAGCGTGCATTCCAAAGGGCACACGAGAATTGGGGTGTAGTAATAGAGGTGCAGTTAATGAGGTTTAGAGGGTTTCGTGTGCAAGGTGTATGAGGTGTCATTTGGGGTGGACCTGGGTTAGGCGAGACATCCCCAGCTGCAAGAAGAAGAAAGATGGTGAGTGAAAGGAGATGAGAATGTGTCTTATGTGAGTGTTTAAGTTTTTGATTAGTAAAGCATGGCTGGCTGAGGGATGTGAGATAGGAATAAAGTTCATGTGTGTTGTAGAGGGGGGAAGGTAGAAGGGAAGGAGAAATATGACTGTTCTGAGTGCTGTTTGTGAAAGGAAGAGCTGTGACTTTAAGGAGAAGGGAGGAAAAGGTTAAAGCTGATATTAGAAAGTGTTGCATGTTTGCATTTAATTGTTTGAATTTGAAAGTACTTCTTTCTGTTGTCCACTCCTTTGTCTAACTCCGTTGTTATAACTTTCTCTACACTTATGAACTAGCACACTTAACTCCGTTGTTATAACTCTCTCTACACTTATGAACTAGCACACTTAACTCCGTTGTTATAACTCTCTCTACACTTATGAACTAGCACACTTAACTCCGTTGTTATAACTCTCTCTACACTTATGAACTAGAACACTTAACTCCGTTGTTATAACTCTCTCTACACTTTTGAACTAGCACACTTAACTCCGTTGTTATAACTCTCTCTACACTTATGAACTAGCACACTTAACTCCGTTGTTATAACTCTCTCTACACTTATGAACTAGCACACTTAACTCCGTTGTTATAACTCTCTCTACACTTATGAACTAGCACACTTAACTCCGTTGTTATAACTCTCTCTACACTTATGAACTAGCACACTTAACTCCGTTGTTATAACTCTCTCTACACTTATGAACTAGCACACTTAACTCCGTTGTTATAACTCTCTCTACACTTTTGAACTAGCACACTTAACTCCGTTGTTATAACTCTCTCTACACTTTTGAACTAGCACACTTAACTCCGTTGTTATAACTCTCTCTACACTTATGAACTAGCACACTTAACTCCGTTGTTATAACTCTCTCTACACTTATGAACTAGCACAATTAGGGAACTACACACAGTGCTGCTATGATCTAACAAGCTAAGCTTGATGTAACAAGCTGGGGATGTTCAATTTAAAGGTAATAACAGTCACATGATCCTAATTAGCATAGGCCATAAATTAGAGCAGGATCAAACAAGGCCTAAACAAACATTGCAGATGGCATCTTTCTTATCAGAAAAGAAAGCATTTTTTAAAGGTAATACACACATACAAGAGAGAAAACAGAATTTATGTTTACCTGATAAATTACTTTCTCCAACGGTGTGTCCGGTCCACGGCGTCATCCTTACTTGTGGGATATTCTCTTCCCCAACAGGAAATGGCAAAGAGCCCAGCAAAGCTGGTCACATGATCCCTCCTAGGCTCCGCCTTCCCCAGTCATTCGACCGACGTAAAGGAGGAATATTTGCATAGGAGAAACCATATGATACCGTGGTGACTGTAGTTAAAGAAAATAAATTATCAGACCTGATTAAAAAACCAGGGCGGGCCGTGGACCGGACACACCGTTGGAGAAAGTAAATTATAAGGTAAACATAAATTCTGTTTTCTCCAACATAGGTGTGTCCGGTCCACGGCGTCATCCTTACTTGTGGGAACCAATACCAAAGCTTTAGGACACGGATGAAGGGGGGAGCAAATCAGGTCACCTAGATGGAAGGCACCACGGCTTGCAAAACCTTTCTCCCAAAAATAGCCTCAGAAGAAGCAAAAGTATCAAACTTGTAAAATTTAGTAAAAGTGTGCAGTGAAGACCAAGTCGCTGCCTTACATATCTGATCAACAGAAGCCTCGTTCTTGAAGGCCCATGTGGAAGCCACAGCCCTAGTGGAATGAGGTGTGATTCTTTCAGGAGGCTGCCGTCCGGCAGTCTCATAAGCCAATCTGATGATGCTTTTAATCCAAAAAGAGAGAGAGGTAGAAGTTGCTTTTTGACCTCTCCTTTTACCAGAATAAACAACAAACAAGGAAGATGTTTGTCTAAAATCTTTTGTAGCATCTAAATAGAATTTTAGAGCACGAACAACATCCAAATTGTGCAACAAACGTTCCTTCTTTGAAACTGGATTCGGACACAAAGAAGGCACGACTATCTCCTGGTTAATGTTTTTGTTAGAAACAACTTTCGGAAGAAAACCAGGTTTAGTACGTAAAACCACCTTATCTGCATGGAACACCAGATAAGGAGGAGAACACTGCAGAGCAGATAATTCTGAAACTCTTCTAGCAGAAGAAATTGCAACCAAAAACAAAACTTTCCAAGATAATAACTTAATATCAACGGAATGTAAGGGTTCAAACGGAACCCCCTGAAGAACTGAAAGAACTAAATTGAGACTCCAAGGAGGAGTCAAAGGTTTGTAAACAGGCTTGATTCTAACTAGAGCCTGAACAAAGGCTTGAACATCTGGCACAGCTGCCAGCTTTTTGTGAAGTAACACAGACAAGGCAGAAATCTGTCCCTTCAAGGAACTAGCAGATAATCCTTTCTCCAAACCTTCTTGAAGAAAGGATAGAATCTTAGGAATTTTTACCTTGTCCCAAGGGAATCCTTTAGATTCACACCAACAGATATATTTTTTCCATATTTTGTGGTAAATTTTTCTAGTTACAGGCTTTCTGGCCTGAACAAGAGTATCAATGACAGAATCTGAGAACCCTCGCTTTGATAAGATCAAGCGTTCAATCTCCAAGCAGTCAGTTGGAGTGAGACCAGATTCGGATGTTCGAACGGACCTTGAAAAAGAAGGTCTCATCTCAAAGGTAGCTTCCATGGTGGAGCCGATGACATATTCACCAGGTCTGCATACCAAGTCCTGCGTGGCCACGCAGGAGCTATCAAGATCACCGATGCTCTCTCCTGATTGATCCTGGCTACCAGCCTGGGGATGAGAGGAAACGGCGGGAATACATAAGCTAGTTTGAAGGTCCAAGGTGCTACTAGTGCATCTACTAGAGTCGCCTTGGGATCCCTGGATCTGGACCCGTAGCAAGGAACCTTGAAGTTCTGACGAGAGGCCATCAGATCCATGTCTGGAATGCCCCACAATTGAGTAATTTGGGCAAAGATTTCCGGATGGAGTTCCCACTCCCCCGGATGAAATGTCTGACGACTCAGAAAATCCGCTTCCCAATTTTCCACTCCTGGGATGTGGATTGCAGACAAGTGGCAGGAGTGAGTCTCCGCCCATTGAATGATTTTGGTCACTTCTTCCATCGCCAGGGAACTCCTTGTTCCCCCCTGATGGTTGATGTACGCAACAGTCGTCATGTTGTCTGATTGAAACCGTATGAACTTGGCCTTTGCTAGCTGAGGCCAAGCCTTGAGAGCATTGAGTATCGCTCTCAGTTCCAGAATATTTATCGGTAGAAGAGATTCTTCCCGAGACCAAAGACCCTGAGCTTTCAGGGGTCCCCAGACCGCGCCCCAGCCCACCAGACTGGCGTCGGTCGTGACAATGACCCACTCTGGTCTGCGGAAGCTCATCCCCTGTGACAGGTTGTCCAGGGACAGCCACCAACGGAGTGAATCTCTGGTCCTCTGATTTACTTGTATCGTCGGAGACAAGTCTGTATAGTCCCCATTCCACTGACTGAGCATGCACAGTTGTAATGGTCTTAGATGAATGCGCGCAAAAGGAACTATGTCCATTGCCGCTACCATCAAACCTATTACTTCCATGCACTGCGCTATGGAAGGAAGAGGAACAGAATGAAGTATTTGACAAGAGTTTAGAAGTTTTGATTTTCTGGCCTCTGTCAGAAAAATCCTCATTTCTAAGGAGTCTATTATTGTTCCCAAGAAGGGAACCCTTGTTGACGGAGATAGAGAACTTTTTTCTTCGTTCACTTTCCACCCGTGAGATCTGAGAAAGGCCAGGACAATGTCCGTGTGAGCCTTTGCTTGAGGAAGGGACGACGCTTGAATCAGAATGTCGTCCAAGTAAGGTACTACTGCAATGCCCCTTGGTCTTAGCACCGCTAGAAGGGACCCTAGTACCTTTGTGAAAATCCTTGGAGCAGTGGCTAATCCGAACGGAAGTGCCACAAACTGGTAATGCTTGTCCAGGAATGCGAACCTTAGGAACCGATGATGTTCCTTGTGGATAGGAATATGTAGATACGCATCCTTTAAATCCACCGTGGTCATGAATTGACCTTCCTGGATGGAAGGAAGAATTGTTCGAATGGTTTCCATTTTGAACGATGGAACCTTGAGAAACTTGTTTAGGATCTTGAGATCTAAGATTGGTCTGAACGTTCCCTCTTTTTTGGGAACTACGAACAGATTGGAGTAGAACCCCATCCCTTGTTCTCCTAATGGAACAGGATGAATCACTCCCATTTTTAACAGGTCTTCTACACAATGTAAGAATGCCTGTTTTTTTATGTGGTCTGAAGACAATTGAGACCTGTGGAACCTCCCCCTTGGGGGAAGCCCCTTGAAATCCAGAAGATAACCTTGGGAGACTATTTCTAGTGCCCAAGGATCCAGAACATCTCTTGCCCAAGCCTGAGCGAAGAGAGAGAGTCTGCCCCCCACCAGATCCGGTCCCGGATCGGGGGCCAACATCTCATGCTGTCTTGGTAGCAGTGGCAGGTTTCTTGGCCTGCTTTCCTTTGTTCCAGCCTTGCATTGGTCTCCAGGCTGGCTTGGCTTGAGAAGTATTACCCTCTTGCTTAGAGGACGTAGCACTTGGGGCTGGTCCGTTTCTGCGAAAGGGACGAAAATTAGGTTTATTTTTGGCCTTGAAAGACCTATCCTGAGGAAGGGTGTGGCCCTTGCCCCCAGTGATATCAGAGATAATCTCTTTCAAGTCAGGGCCAAACAGCGTTTTCCCCTTGAAAGGAATGTTAAGTAATTTGTTCTTGGAAGACGCATCCGCTGACCAAGATTTTAACCAAAGCGCTCTGCGCGCCACAATAGCAAAACCAGAATTTTTCGCCGCTAACCTAGCCAATTGCAAAGTGGCGTCTAGGGTGAAAGAATTAGCCAATTTGAGAGTTCGAATTCTGTCCATAATCTCCTCATAAGAAGAAGAATTATTATTGAGCGCCTTTTCTAGCTCATCGAACCAGAAACACGCGGCTGTAGTGACAGGAACAATGCATGAAATTGGTTGTAGAAGGTAACCTTGCTGAACAAACATCTTTTTAAGCAAACCTTCTAATTTTTTATCCATAGGATCTTTGAAAGCACAACTATCTTCTATGGGTATAGTGGTGCGTTTGTTTAGAGTAGAAACCGCCCCCTCGACCTTGGGGACTGTCTGCCATAAGTCCTTTCTGGGGTCGACCATAGGAAACAATTTTTTAAATATGGGGGGAGGGACGAAAGGTATACCGGGCCTTTCCCATTCTTTATTTACAATGTCCGCCACCCGCTTGGGTATAGGAAAAGCTTCGGGGGGCCCCGGGACCTCTAGGAACTTGTCCATTTTACATAGTTTCTCTGGAATGACCAAATTCTCACAATCATCCAGAGTGGATAACACCTCCTTAAGCAGAGCGCGGAGATGTTCCAATTTAAATTTAAATGTAATCACATCAGGTTCAGCTTGTTGAGAAATTTTCCCTGAATCTGAAATTTCTCCCTCAGACAAAACCTCCCTGGCCCCCTCAGACTGGTGTAGGGGCCCTTCAGAACCAATATCATCAGCGTCCTCATGCTCTTCAGTATTTTCTAAAACAGAGCAGTCGCGCTTTCGCTGATAAGTGGGCATTTTGGCTAAAATGTTTTTGATAGAATTATCCATAACAGCCGTTAATTGTTGCATAGTAAGGAGTATTGGCGCGCTAGATGTACTAGGGGCCTCCTGTGTGGGCAAGACTGGTGTAGACGAAGGAGGGGATGATGCAGTACCATGCTTACTCCCCTCACTTGAGGAATCATCTTGGGCATCATTTTCTCTAAATTTTGTGTCACATAAATCACATCTATTTAAATGAGAAGGAACCTTGGCTTCCCCACATTCAGAACACAGTCTATCTGGTAGTTCAGACATGTTAAACAGGCAAAAACTTGATAACAAAGTACAAAAAACGTTTTAAAATAAACCGTTACTGTCACTTTAAATTTTAAACTGAACACACTTTATTACTGCAATTGCGAAAAAGTATGAAGGAATTGTTCAAAATTCACCAAAATTTCACCACAGTGTCTTAAAGCCTTAAAAGTATTACACACCAAATTTGGAAGCTTTAACCCTTAAAATAACGGAACCGGAGCCGTTTTTATATTTAACCCCTTTACAGTCCCTGGTATCTGCTTTGCTGAGACCCAACCAAGCCCAAAGGGGAATACGATACCAAATGACGCCTTCAGAAAGTCTTTTCTATGTATCAGAGCTCCTCACACATGCATCTGCATGTCATGCTTCTCAAAAACAAGTGCGCAATACAGGCGCGAAAATGAGACTCTGCCTATGATTAGGGAAAGCCCCTAGAGAATAAGGTGTCCAATACAGTGCCTGCCGGTTATTTTACAAAATTCCCAAGATTAAAATAATTCCTCAAGGCTATGGAGTATAAAATATGTTTATATATAAATCGATTTAGCCCAGAAAATGTCTACAGTCTTAAAAAGCCCTTGTGAAGTCCTTTTTTTCTTTCTGTAATAAAAATGGTTTACCGGATCCCATAGGGGAAAATGACAGCTTCCAGCATTACATCGTCTTGTTAGAATGTGTCATACCTCAAGCAGCAAAAGTCTGCTCACTGTTCCCCCAACTGAAGTTAATTCCTCTCAACAGTCCTGTGTGGAAACAGCCATCGATTTTAGTAACGGTTGCTAAAATCATTTTCCTCTTACAAACAGAAATCTTCATCTCTTTTCTGTTTCAGAGTAAATAGTACATACCAGCACTATTTTAAAATAACAAACTCTTGATTGAATAATAAAAACTACAGTTAAACACTAAAAAACTCTAAGCCATCTCCGTGGAGATGTTGCCTGTACAACGGCAAAGAGAATGACTGGGGAAGGCGGAGCCTAGGAGGGATCATGTGACCAGCTTTGCTGGGCTCTTTGCCATTTCCTGTTGGGGAAGAGAATATCCCACAAGTAAGGATGACGCCGTGGACCGGACACACCTATGTTGGAGAAATACAGTTTTTTGGGGGAAGTATGCAATTCTAATATGTGTTGCAGTTTAAAATGGAGTCCTTGTTAAGCACATACAAGAGAGAAATACAGTTTTTTGGGGGAAGTATGCAATTCTAATATGTGTTGCAGTTTTAAAATGGAGTCCTTGTTAAGCACATACCAGAGAGAAATACAGTTTTTTGGGGGAAGTATGCAGTTCTAATATGTGTTGCAGTTTTAAAATGGAGTCCTTGTTAAGCACATACCTGATGAGAGAGGAGAGACAGCAGTGTGAGCAGGATTAAAAGTTCCAATTATGTTCCAATTATATACCAGTCGCTGTTCTATATTGTTAATATCCATATATAATATAATATATATAATAACTCCGTTGTTATAACTCTCTCTACACTTATGAACTAGCACACTTAGGCCTAGATTTGGAGTTTGGCGGTAAAAGGGCTGTTAACGCTCCGCGGGCTTTTTTCTGGCCGCACCATAAATTTAACTCTGGTATCGAGAGTTCAAACAAATGCTGCGTTAGGCTCCAAAAAAGGAGCGTAGAGCATTTGTACCGCAAATGCAACTCTCGATACCAGAGTTGCTTACGGACGCGGCCAGCCTCAAAAACGTGCTCGTGCACGATTCTCCCAATGGAACTGTTTGAGCTGAAAAAAAACCTAACACCTGCAAAAAAGCAGCGTTCAGCTCCTAACGCAGCCCCATTGTTTCCTATGGGGAAACACTTCCTACGTCTGCACCTAACACTCTAACATGTACCCCGAGTCTAAACACCTTAACCTTACACTTATTAACCCCTAATCTGCCGCCCCCGCTATCGCTGACCCCTGCATTTTTTTTTTAAACCCTAATCTGCCGCTCCGTAAACCGCCGCAACCTACGTTATCCCTATGTACCCCTAATCTGCTGCCCCTAACACTGCCGACCCCTATGTTATATTTATTAACCCCTAATCTGCCCCCCACAACGTCGCCGACACCTGCCTACACTTATTAACCCCTAATCTGCCGAGCGGACCTGAGCGCTACTATAATAAAGTTATTAAACCCTAATCCGCCTCACTAACCCTATCATAAATAGTATTAACCCCTAATATGCCCTCCCTAACATCGCCGACACCTAACTTCAATTATTAACCCCTAATCTGACGACCGGAGCTCACCGCTATTCTAATAAATGTATTAACCCCTAAAGCTAAGTCTAACCCTAACACTAACACCCCCCTAAGTTAAATATAATTTACATCTAACGAAATAAATTAACTCTTATTAAATAAATGATTCCTATTTAAAGCTAAATACTTACCTGTAAAATAAATCCTAATATAGCTACAATATAAATTATAATTATATTATAGCTATTTTAGGATTAATATTTATTTTACAGGCAACTTTGTAATTATTTTAACCAGGTACAATAGCTATTAAATAGTTAAGAACTATTTAATAGTTACCTAGTTAAAATAATAACAAATTTACCTGTAAAATAAATCCTAACCTAAGATATAATTAAACCTAACACTACCCTATCAATAAAATAATTAAATAAACTACCTACAATTACCTACAATTAACCTAACACTACACTATCAATAAATTAATTAAATACAATTCCTACAAATAAATACAATTAAATAAACTAGCTAAAGTACAAAAAATAAAAAAGAACTAAGTTACAAAAAATAAAAAAATATTTACAAACATAAGAAAAATATTACAACAATTTTAAACTAATTACACCTACTCTAAGCCCCCTAATAAAATAACAAAGACCCCCAAAATAAAAAATTCCCTACCCTATTCTAAATAAAAAAAGTTACAAGCTCTTTTACCTTACCAGCCCTGAACAGGGCCCTTTGCGGGGCATGCCCCAAGAATGTCAGCTCTTTTGCCTGTAAAAGAATAAATACAATACCCCCCCCAACATTACAACCCACCACCCACATACCCCTAATCTAACCCAAACCCCCCTTAAATAAACCTAACACTAAGCCCCTGAAGATCTTCCTACCTTGTCTTCACCATCCAGGTTCACCGATCCGTCCTGAAGAGCTCCTCCGATGTCCTGATCCAAGCCCAAGCGGGGGGCTGAAGAGGTCCATGATCCGGTCAAAGTCTTCATCCAAGCGGGGCAGAAGAGGATCTTCCATCCGATTGAAGTCATCATCCAGGCGGCATCTTCTATGGTCTTCCATCCGGAGCGAAGCGGCAGGATCCTGAAGACCTCCAGCGCGGAACATCCATCCGGACCGACGAACTGAACGACGAATGACTGTTCCTTTAAGGGACGTCATCCAAGATGGCGTCCCTCGAATTCCGATTGGCTGATAGGATTCTATCAGCCAATCGGAATTAAGGTAGGAATGTTCTGATTGGCTGATGGAATCAGCCAATCAGAATCTAGTTCAATCCGATTGGCTGATCCAATCAGCCAATCAGATTGAGCTCGCATTCTATTGGCTGTTCCGATCAGCCAATAGAATGCGAGCTCAATCTGATTGGCTGATTGGATCAGCCAATCGGATTGAACTTGATTCTGATTGGCTGATTCCATCAGCCAATCAGAAAATTCCTACCTTAATTCCGATTGGCTGATAGAATCCTATCAGCCAATCGGAATTCGAGGGACGCCATCTTGGATGACGTCCCTTAAAGGAACCGTCATTAGTCGGGAGACAACGGAAGAAGAGGATGGATCCGCGTCGCCTGCTTCAAGATGGACCCGCTCCGCACCGGATGGAAGAAGATCGAACATGCCGCTTGGAGAAGATGTTTGCCGGTCCGGATGTCCTCTTCTTGCCGGATAGGAGGAAGACTTTGGAGCCTCTTCTGGACCTCTTCAGCACCGGATGATGGATCGCCAACCCCCGCTTGGGTTGGATGAAGATGTTGGAGCCAGGACGGATCGGTGATACCTGGATGGTGAAGACAAGGTAGGAAGATCTTCAGGGGCTTAGTGTTAGGTTTATTTAAGGGGGGTTTGGGTTAGATTAGGGGTATGTGGGTGGTGGGTTGTAATGTTGGGGGGGGGGTATTGTATTTATTCTTTTACAGGCAAAAGAGCTGAAATTCTTGGGGCATGCCCCGCAAAGGGCCCTGTTCAGGGCTGGTAAGGTAAAAGAGCTTGTAACTTTTTTTATTTAGAATAGGGTAGGGAATTTTTTATTTTGGGGGGCTTTGTTATTTTATTAGGGGGCTTAGAGTAGGTGTAATTAGTTTAAAATTGTTGTAATATTTTTCTTATGTTTGTAAATATTTTTTTATTTTTTGTAACTTAGTTCTTTTTTATTTTTTGTACTTTAGCTAGTTTATTTAATTGTATTTATTTGTAGGAATTGTGTTTAATTAATTTATTGATAGTGTAGTGTTAGGTTAATTGTAGGTAATTGTAGGTAGTTTATTTAATTATTTTATTGATAGGGTAGTGTTAGGTTTAATTATATCTTAGGTTAGGATTTATTTTACAGGTAATTTTGTTATTATTTTAACTAGGTAACAATTAAATAGTTCTTAACTATTTAATAGCTATTGTACCTGGTTAAAATAATTACAAAGTTGCCTGTAAAATAAATATTAATCCTAAAATAGCTATAATATAATTATAATTTATATTGTAGCTATATTAGGATTTATTTTACAGGTAAGTATTTAGCTTTAAATAGGAATCATTTATTTAATAAGAGTTAATTTATTTCGTTAGATGTAAATTATATTTAACTTAGGGGGGTGTTAGTGTTAGGGTTAGACTTAGCTTTAGGGGTTAATACATTTATTAGAATAGCGGTGAGCTCCGCTCGGCAGATTAGGGGTTAATAATTGAAGGTAGGTGTCGGCGATGTTAGGGAGGGCAGATTAGGGGTTAATACTATTTATGATAGGGTTAGTGAGGCGGATTAGGGGGTTAATAACTTTATTATAGTAGCGCTCAGGTCCGCTCGGCAGATTAGGGGTTAATAAGTGTAGGCAGGTGTCGGCGACGTTGAGGGGGGCAGATTAGGGGTTAATAAATATAATATAGGGGTCGGCGGTGTTAGGGGTAGCAGATTAGGGGTACATAGGGATAACGTAGGTGGCGGCGCTTTGCGGTCGGAAGATTAGGGGTTAATTATTTTAAGTAGCTGGCGGCGATGTTGTGGGGGGCAGGTTAGGGGTTAATAAATGTAATACAGGGGTCGGCGGGGTTAGGGGCAGCAGATTAGGGGTACATAAGTATAACGTAGGTGGCGGTCGTCAGATTAGGGGTTAAAAAATTTTATCGAGTGGCGGCGATGTGGGGGGAGCTCGGTTTAGGGGTACATAGGTAGTTTATGGGTGCTAGTGTACTTTAGGGTACAGTAGTTAAGAGCTTTATGAACCGGCGTTAGCCAGAAAGCTCTTAACTCCTGCTATTTTCAGGCGGCTGGAGTTTTGTCGTTAGAGCTCTAACGCTCACTTCAGAAACGACTCTAAATACCGGCGTTAGAAAGATCCCATTGAAAAGATAGGATACGCAATTGACGTAAGGGGATCTGCGGTATGGAAAAGTCGCGGCTGAAAAGTGAGCGTTAGACCCTTTAATCAATGACTCCAAATACCAGCGGGCGGCCAAAACCAGCGTTAGGAGCCTCTAACGCTGGTTTTGACGGCTACCGCCGAACTCCAAATCTAGGCCTTAGGGAACTACACACAGAATATCGCTATCATTGAAGGTGATCACACACAAATCTTTATCCTATACGTATATCCCATTGGAAATAATTAATACATTCCATCAGAACTGTGACAGATGAATTATTCTATTTTTTTCTATTACTTATTTTTTGTCCTAGTGTACATAGCACACTGATTGTCAGGTGGCATTTTTAGGTGACAGGTATTTGCAATCGTGTTACTATCTTAATGTATATTCTATATTTTTTATGAATCCTTGGGAGACGTCCCAACTATAGCTAAATATTAGTTTTTTTATACTCTTTTTTTTATATTGTATCCACATTAGATATTCATTCACTAATACATTTATTTAGGCTTGCTACATTTTATATATTTTCACTGATATTGTCATCATTAAACAATATTGTTTTAACATATATATATATATCTTTTGACTTTTTTCCTTTTGAGGTGCTGCGCTATTTACGTCTTTGTTTAAATAGAACTTTAGCTACCCTCCGTGTTACAGCACTTTTTAGCCAGCATCATATCGCTGATTAACCCTTTATTCATTAGGACTCAAATGTTATGCACTACACATTGTCCATGTGAATATTTCGTTCCTCACTTCCCCACGAATGTGTTATATATACTTTTGTTAAACGTGTGCTACTGGTTACGCTTGACTTTTAGCCAGAGCACCTGTGTCATTTATAGAATAGATTGGCAATAGGATTATTTTCCTTACCAATGCACCTTTAATTGGTTGTTTGAGCTATCGGTTCCTTATTGTTTTACAGAGTGTCACATATCAATAGCACGTATTCAGGTTTCACTTTCACTTATATTAGAAGCTATTTTGGGCTGTTTTGATACACAGTATATTTATATTGGTGTTAATATATTATATATATATATTGTTACTTTGTTTCACACTCCGCCTCTAGCGCCGTCCTTTTCCTTTTTATTTTTATTTACATTTTCTGGTTATCCTTGTGGAGGGATTTCCTTGGACTGGCTGTGAGTGTCATTTTTAGCGCAACACTCTCCTTTTTCTGTTTCATACATGAAATAGTTTTTTTTGCCATAGAAACCATTGGGCCAGGCTGAAAACATGTTTATCCTATGTAGGGCTTCACGCCGTGTTTGTATCCACGCAGAAATTAATGGCCAAAGGATATTAACCCTTTTAAACCAGTTACTTATTCATAAAAGGTAAAATATGTGAAGTGTATATCAATGAGATAGGTATAGAACGGCCGTATTCATCAAATTATGGTTCCATCTATAGCCCATACACTCATATTCCTTAGGGGAGTGCGGGGGGTGCCCTAATGGTTGGTATACAGTGTAATCCCCCCAAAAAAGAAAACCACTATTTGGCACACACTTAAACACATAGGTAGATCCGCAGAAAGGGAGCCAAAAAATAAAACATCTTTTACTGTCAAATATTAAAATACAAACATCCTACATAGTATATAAAAAACACGCATTTAAAAACAAGGTAGCAGTGTCGGAGCATCTGGATTAAACACTACAATTGTCTATTTCAAAATAAAACAATAATAGTTGAGGCTCTAACGGCTAGATTACGAGTTTTTGTAGCATAAAACTCTTAACTAAAGTGCTAAAAAGTACATTAACACCCATAAACTACCTATTAACCCCTAAACCGAGGCCCTCCCGCATCGCAAACAGTAAAATTAAAATTTTAACCCCTAATCTGCCGCTCCGGACATCGCCGCCACTATAATAAACATATTAACCCCTAAACCGGCGCACTCCCGCCTCGCAAACACTACTTTAATATTATTAACCCCTAATCTGCCGTCCCTAACATCGTCGCCACCTATCTACATTTATTAACCCCTAGTCTGCCGCCCCCAATGTCGCTGCCACTATACTAAATGTATTAACCCCTAAACCTAAGTCTAACTCTAACCCTAACACCCCCTAACTTAAATATAATTACAATAAATCTAAATAAAAATTACTATTATTACCTAAATAATCCCTATTTAAAACTAAATACTTACCTGTAAAATAAACCTAATAATTACATTGTATCTAGCGTAGGGTTTATTTTTTATTTTACAGCTAAGTTTGTATTTATTTTAACTAAATAGAATAGTTACTAAATAGTTATTAACTATTTTAAAACTACCTAGCTAAAATAAATACAAATTTACCTGTAAAATAAAACCTAGCATAAGTTACACTAACACCTAACCGAACACTACAATTAAATTTAATGACCTAAATTAAATACAATTAAATCAAATTATCTAAAGTACAAGACCCCCACTAAATTACAGAAAATAATAAACAAATTACAAGATATTTAAACTAATTACACCTAATCTAATAGCCCTATCAAAATAAAAAATAAAAACCCAAAATAAAAAAAAAACCCTAGCCTAAACTAAACTACCAATAGCCCTTAAAAGGGCCTTTTGCGGGGCATTGCCCCAAAGAAATCAGCTCTTTTACCTGAAATAAAAATACAAACTACCCCCCCACAGTAAAACCCACCATCCACACAACCAAACCCCCCAAATAAAACCCTAACTAAAAAAAACTAAGCTCCCCATTGCCCTGAAAAGGGCATTTGGATGGGCATTGCGCTTAAAAGGACAGTTAGCTCTTTTGCAGGCCCAAAGCCCTAACCTAAAAATAAAACCCACCCAATACACCCTTAAAAAATCCTAACATTACCCCCTGAAGATCCACTTAAAGTTTTGAACATCCATCCTCAACAAAGCCGGGAGAAGTCCTCATCGAAGCGGCAAGAAGTCCTCAACGAAGCCAGGAGAAGTCTTCATCCAAGCCGGGAGAAGTGGTCCTCCAGACGGGCAGAAGTCTAGTCTTCATGCAGACGAATTCTATCAGCCAATTGCAATCTAAGGGACACCATCTTGGATGACCTCACTTAAAGGAACTGTCATTCGTCGTTAGTTGTCGAAAGAAGAGGATGCTCCGCATCAGATGTCTTCAAGATGGACCTGCTCTGCGCCGGATGGATGAAGATAGAAGATGCCGTCTGGATGAAGACTTCTGCCCGTCTGGAGGACAACTTCTCCCGGCTTGGATAAAGACTTCTCCCGGCTTCGTTGAGGACTTCTTCAATGTCGGATCTTCAAAACTGTAAGTGGATCTTCAGAGGGTAGTGTTAGGATTTTTTAAGGATGTATTGGGTGGGTTTTATTTTTATTTTTAGGTTAGGGCTTTGGGCCGCAAAAGAGCTAACTGCCCTTTTAAGGGCAATGCCCATCCAAATGCCCTTTTCAGGACAATGGGGAGCTTAGGTTTTGTTTAGTTAGGATTTTATTTGGGGGGTTTGGTTGTGTAGGTGGTGGGTTTTACTGTTGGGGGGGTTGTTTGTATTTTTATTTCAGGTAAAAGAGCTGATTTCTTTGGGGCAATGCCCCACAAAAGGCCCTTTTAAGGGCCATTGGTAGTATAGTTTAGGCCAGGGTTTTTTTTTCATTTTCGGGGGGCTTTTTTTATTTTGATAGGGCTATTGGATTAGGTGTAATTAGTTTAAATATCTTGTAATTTGCTTATTATTTTCTGTAATTTAGTGTTTTGTTTTTTTTGTACTTTAGATAATTTTATTTAATTTATTTAATTGTATTTAATTTAAGTTATTAATTTAATTGTAGTGTTCGGTTAGGTGTTAGTGTAACTTATGCTAGGTTTTATTTTACAGGTAAATTTGTATTTATTTTAGCTAGGTAGTTATTAAATAGTTAATAACTATTTAGTAACTATTCTACCTAGTTAAAATAAATACAAACTTGCCTGTTAAATAAAAATATCACCTAAGATAGCTACAATGTAACTATTAGTTATATTGTAGCTAGCTTAGGTTTATTTTACAGGTAAGTATTGAGTTTTAAATAGGAAATATTTAGTTGTTAATAGTAATTTTTATTTATATTTAATGTATTTATATTTAAGTTAGGGGGTGTAAGGGTTAGCCTTACACTTAGGTTTAGGGGTTAATACATTTAGGCCTAGATTTAGAGTTCGGCGGTAGCCGTCAAAACCAGCGTTAGAGGCTCCTAACGCTGGTTTTGGGCGCCCGCTGGTATTTGGAGTCAGTGATTAAAGGGTCTAACGCTCACTTTTCAGCCGCGACTTTTCCATACCGCAGATCCCCCTACGCCATTTGCGTAGCCTATCTTTTCAATGGGATCTTTCTAACGCTGGTATTTAGAGTCGTTTCTGCAGTGAGCGTTAGAGCTCTAACGACAAGATTCCAGCCGCCTGAAAAAAGCAGGAGTTAAGAGCTTTCTGGCTAACGCCGGTTTCTAAAGCTCTTAACTACTGTACCCTAAAGTACACTAACACCCATAAACTACCTATGTACCCCTAAACCGAGGTCCCCCCACATCGCCGCCACTCGATTAAAATTTTTAACCCCTAATCTGCCGACCGCCACCTACGTTATACTTATGTACCCCTAATCTGCTGCCCCTAACCCCGCCGACCCCTATATTATATTTATTAACCCCTAACTTGCCCCCCACAACGTCGCCGCAAGCTACTTAAAATAATTAACCCCTAATCTTCCGACCGCAAATCGCCGCCACCTACGTTATCCCTATGTACCCCTAATCTGCTGCCCCTAACATCGCCGACCCCTATGTTATATTTATTAACCCCTAATCTGCCCCCCACAACGTCGCCGACACCTACCTACACTTATTAACCCCTAATCTGCCGAGCGGACCTGAGCGCTACTATAATAAATGTATTAACCCCTAATCCGCCTCACTAACCCTATCATAAATAGTATTAACCCCTAATCTGCCCTCCCTAACATCGCCGACACCTACCTTCAATTATTAACCCCTAATCTGCCGACCGGAGCTCACCGCTATTCTAATAAATGTATTAACCCCTAAAGCTAAGTCAAACCCTAACACTAACACCCCCCTAAGTTAAATATAATTTTTATCTAACGAAATAAATTAACTCTTATTAAATAAATGATTCCTATTTAAAGCTAAATACTTACCTGTAAAATACATCCTAATATAGCTAAAATATAAATTATAATTATATTATAGCTATTTTAGGATTAATATTTATTTTACAGGTAACTTTGTAATTATTTTAACCAGGTACAATAGCTATTAAATAGTTAAGAACTATTTAATAGTTACCTAGTTAAAATAATAACAAAATTACCTGTAAAATAAGTCCTAACCTAAGATATAATTAAACCTACCACTACCCTATCAATAAAATAATTAAATAAACTACCTACAATTACCTACAATTAACCTAACACTACACTATCAATAAATTAATTAAACACAATTCCTACAAATAAATACAATTAAATAAACTAGCTAAAGTACAAAAAATAAAAAAGATCTAAGTTACAGAAAATAAAAAAATATTTACAAACATAATAAAAATATTACAACAATTTTAAACTAATTACACCTACTCTAAGCCCCCTAATAAAATAACAAAGACCCCCAAAATAAAACATTCCCTACCCTATTCTAAAATACAAAAATTACAAGCTCTTTTACCTTACCAGCCCTGAACAGGGCCCTTTGCGGGGCATGCCCCAAGAATTTCAGCTCTTTTGCCTGTAAAAAAAAACATACAATACCCCCCCCCCAACATTACAACCCACCACCCACATACCCCTAATCTAACCCAAACCCCCTTAAATAAACCTAACACTAATCCCCTGAAGATCTTCCTACCTTGTCTTCACCATCCAGGTATCACCGATCCGTCCTGGCTCCAAGATCTTCATCCAACCCAAGCGGGGGTTGGCGATCCATAATCCGGTGCTCCAAAGTCTTCCTCCTATCCGGCAAGAAGAGGACATCCGGACCGGCAAACATCTTCTCCAAGCGGCATCTTCTATGTTCTTCCATCCGATGACGACCGGCTCCATCTTGAAGACCTCCAGCGCGGATCCATCCTCTTCTTCCGACGACTAGACGACGAATGACGGTTCCTTTAAGGGACGTCATCCAAGATGGCGTCCCTCGAATTCCGATTGGCTGATAGGATTCTATCAGCCAATCGGAATTAAGGTAGGAATTTTCTGATTGGCTGATGGAATCAGCCAATCAGAATCAAGTTCAATCCGATTGGCTGATCCAATCAGCCAATCAGATTGAGCTCGCATTCTATTGGCTGTTCCGATCAGCCAATAGAATGCGAGCTCAATCTGATTGGCTGATTGGATCAGCCAATCGGATTGAACTTGATTCTGATTGGCTGATTCCATCAGCCAATCAGAAAATTCCTACCTTAATTCCGATTGGCTGATGTCAGCCAATCGGAATTCGAGGGACGCCATCTTGGATGACGTCCCTTAAAGGAACCGTCATTCGTCGTCTAGTCGTCGGAAGAAGAGGATGGATCCGCGCTGGAGGTCTTCAAGATGGAGCCGGTCGTCATCGGATGGAAGAACATAGAAGATGCCGCTTGGAGAAGATGTTTGCCGGTCCGGATGTCCTCTTCTTGCCGGATAGGAGGAAGACTTTGGAGCACCGGATTATGGATCGCCAACCCCCGCTTGGGTTGGATGAAGATCTTGGAGCCAGGACGGATCGGTGATACCTGGATGGTGAAGACAAGGTAGGAAGATCTTCAGGGGATTAGTGTTAGGTTTATTTAAGGGGGTTTGGGTTAGATTAGGGGTATGTGGGTGGTGGGTTGTAATGTTGGGGGGGGGTATTGTATGTTTTTTTTTACAGGCAAAAGAGCTGAAATTCTTGGGGCATGCCCCGCAAAGGGCCCTGTTCAGGGCTGGTAAGGTAAAAGAGCTTGTAATTTTTGTATTTTAGAATAGGGTAGGGAATTTTTTATTTTGGGGGTCTTTGTTATTTTATTAGGGGGCTTAGAGTAGGTGTAATTAGTTTAAAATTGTTGTAATATTTTTATTATGTTTGTAAATATTTTTTTATTTTCTGTAACTTAGATCTTTTTTATTTTTTGTACTTTAGCTAGTTTATTTAATTGTATTTATTTGTAGGAATTGTGTTTAATTAATTTATTGATAGTGTAGTGTTAGGTTAATTGTAGGTAATTGTAGGTAGTTTATTTAATTATTTTATTGATAGGGTAGTGGTAGGTTTAATTATATCTTAGGTTAGGACTTATTTTACAGGTAATTTTGTTATTATTTTAACTAGGTAACTATTAAATAGTTCTTAACTATTTAATAGCTATTGTACCTGGTTAAAATAATTACAAAGTTGCCTGTAAAATAAATATTAATCCTAAAATAGCTATAATATAAATGTAATTTATATTGTAGCTATATTAGGATTTATTTTACAGGTAAGTATTTAGCTTTAAATAGGAATCATTTATTTAATAAGAGTTAATTTATTTCGTTAGATAAAAATTATATTTAATTTAGGGGGGTGTTAGTGTTAGGGTTAGACTTAGCTTTAGGGGTTAATACATTTATTAGAATAGCGGTGAGCTCCGGTCGGCAGATTAGGGGTTAATAATTGAAGGTAGGTGTCGGCGATGTTAGGGAGGGCAGATTAGGGGTTAATACTATTTATGATAGGGTTAGTGAGGCGGATTAGGGGTTAATACATTTATTATAGTAGCGCTCAGGTCCGCTCGGCAGATTAGGGGTTAATAAGTGTAGGTAGGTGTCGGCGACGTTGTGGGGGGCAGATTAGGGGTTAATAAATATAACATAGGGGTCGGCGATGTTAGGGCAGCAGATTAGGGGTACATAGGGATAACGTAGGTAGCGGCGGTTTACGGAGCGGCAGATTAGGGGTTAAAAGTGTAATGCAGGGGTCAGCGATAGCGGGGGCGGCAGATTAGGGGTTAATAAGTGTAAGGTTAGGGGTGTTTAGACTCGGGGTACATGTTAGAGTGTTAGGTGCAGACGTAGGAAGTGTTTCCCCATAGGAAACAATGGGGCTGCGTTAGGAGCTGAACGCTGCTTTTTTGCAGGTGTTAGGTTTTTTTTCAGCTCAAACAGCCCCATTGTTTCCTATGGGAGAATCGTGCACGAGCACGTTTTTGAGGCCGGCCGCGTCCGTAAGCAACTCTGGTATCGAGAGTTGCATTTGCGGTAAATATGCTCTACGCTCCTTTTTTGGAGCCTAACGCAGCATTTGTTTAAACTCTCGATACCAGAGTTAAATTTATGGTGCGGCCAGAAAAAAGCCCGCGGAGCGTTAACAGCCCTTTTACCGCCGAACTCTAAATCTAGGCCTTAGTATAGTGGCGGCGACATTGGGGGCAGCAAATTAGGGGTTAATAAATATAATGTAGGTATCGGCGATGTCGGGGGCTGCAGATTAGGGGTTAATAAGTGTAAGATTAGGGGTGTTTAGACTCGGGGTTCATGTTAGGGTGTTAGGTGTAAACATAACTTTTATTTCCCCATAGGAATCAATGGGGCTGCGTTACTGAGCTGTACGCTGCTTTATTGCAGGTGTTAGACTTTTTTTCAGCCGGCTCTCCCCATTGATTCCTATGGGGAAATTGTGAACGAGCACATACAACCAGCTCACCGCTGACTTAAGCAGCGCTGGTATTGGAGTGAGGTCTGGAGCTCAATTTAGCTCTACGCTCACTTCTTGTCTGTTAACGCCGGGTTTATAAAAACCCATAATACCAGCGCTGCAGGTAAGTGAGCGGTGACAATAAACTGCACGTTAGCCCCGCAAGCCTCTTACCGCAAAACTCGTAATCTAGCCGTAAATTTGCAAAATTAAAGGGATACTGTACCCAAATTTTTTCTTTTGTAATTCAGAAAAAGCATGCAATTTTAAGAAACTTTATAATTTACTCCTATTATCATTTTTTCTTCGTTCTCTTGCTATCATTATTTGAAAAAGAAGGCATCTAAGCTTTTTTTTGGTTTCAGTACTCTGGACAGCACTTTTTTATTGGTGGATGAATTTATCCACCAATCAGCAAGGATAACCCTGGTTGTTCACCAAAAATGGGCCGGCATCTAAACTTACATTCTTGCATTTCAAATAAAGGTACCAAGAGAATGAAGAAAATTTGATAATAGGAGTAAATTAGAAAGTTGCTTAAAATGTCATGCTCAATCTGAATCACGAAAGAAAATTTTTGGGTACAGTGTCCCTTTAAGTGTAATCCAACACTGTCAGAGGCCCATTATAAGATGTCCCCCGAGATAGAAAAAGATCCCTAATAAACTACTGACTATGATTTGGTGCTACCCACATAGGTGGGTGAACGGTGGGGCTGATCAGACTATCTCTTGCAGTGACTAAGGAATGACCAGAATTACCTGTATATCAATCACAGAGAGCACACAAATAAAGTATAACCATGTGCAAATTATTCACAGACAGGCGAACACCTAACGCACGTTTCGCCCGGGCTTTCTTAGAGCCTCAACGATTTGACAGTAAAAGTTAAGTTTTATTTTTTGGGCTCCATTTCTGCGGATCTACCTATGTGTTTAAGTGTGTACCAAATAGTGGGTTTTTTTGCAAAATATATGAAGTGACAAGTTTGTCACCAATTTGTTTGCCATAAAGAGCGTTGAGCCAGGCTGATAACATCTGTTGTATGATGGGGTTCACGCCCTGTACATATTCATATATAAATGAGTGGCCCACAGGATTTTTTCCCATTTAAAATATCAGTTACTTATTCAAAACATAATTAAAATTGTGCCATGTTGGGGGAACTTCCGGGTGGCGGCCATGATAGGTCGCACAATTCCATACTGCTCCTGCATCCCACTCATCCTTGTTTATTATAGCAACACAGAAGGCTCATTTGTCAGCTACACATATAGATCTTTGACCCACTAAAGAAGATCCTCAATCGAATGAGACCAAAATTGATGTGCTAGATGCGTTGTTGAGCGCCTGGTGTAAACTTTAAGGTTGTGGCCTTTACCTTACCCCCCGGCAAAGCACAGGCGGCTTTGTCGTTAAGCAGCACGTAGTGCTGAATACAGCGCACTAGAAGTGTTAGCGCAGCATTCACTGTGGGGAATTAACACCATATCTATTGAATGGAGTCAGAAGAATCTATCTTATTCAAACAGATCAAGGATCTTTTAGACGAGCACTTTTCACGTCTGGGGTGTACATTAACGGCAGCTTGGAAAAATGGCACCGACTCCAACCAACAGTCCCAAACTGGCATTGACAACAGAGAAGATCCCACGATGGAGCTTGCTACCAAAGATGTGGTAACGTTATCTTTACCTACCCTACCTCCTGTCGCTCCGTCCCCCGATTCAGCAGCGGCCCTGGTGTGTTGTGATTTTGGAGGTGAGACAGATCAACTCGCCATTGCGCAGACAAACGCCTGATGTGTCGGCATTAGGAGGGGAAGTGTGTACACCCGGTGTGGCTGCAGCTCTGGCCCTATTTTCATCCCGCCTCAGACCCAGACTCTTAGTGAGCCTTAGCTGGAGGCCAGATGTGGGGGATCATGTTTTCCAAAATTACACAGGACAGCACTTCGGACTAGCTTTTAGCAAAACAGGTGTGGGCTAAACACTAAGGTACAAATGGATAAGGTTGCTGAGTGGGGGTTCACGCAGGGCCCTTCACGAGCAGACGACACAGACTCATGGCTATGTATGGGGCACTGTTTGAGAAATGCTGCTCACTTGTATTTTGAACCGTGAGGCTTTATTTTTATTTTCCAGTATGCCAGTTGCATTTTCATGTTCGGCTGTACACAGCCTTTATATTATCATTGTATTTACTAGCTAGAACTCATTGGGGCCGTTGGAGCAGAATATTGCAAATGTTTCTCACGAATGTAGATGTTTGTGGGCTATTACCATATGCGCTGTATGCTTGACTGATATAAAACTGCAGGACAAACTAACGAATCTATAATCTCCTTGCTGTATGGCACCTAGTTATACATTTTGTATTTTGCTGTTTACAACCTCTATAGTGGCTTTGTACCTGTCAGTTTGAGATTTCCTAAAGTAAGCAGAGTTGCAAACTGAAGATATTCATCTTACAATTACTTACTAGCATTAGCACTAGAAACTGTATGTTTACGCCATATATTTTCTGCAGGTTAACTATAGACATGTACTTAAACTGGATAAACTCTATATATGTATTTTTGCAGCATCTGACAGATTGAGATTTGATGACAGGGACAGAGTAGCTAACTAAGGATATCTTGTGTAAATGCGGCTAGTAACAGAAACTGAACCCTTTTTAAAAATTTAGTTACAGGTCATATATCTTTACTCTCTTCCAACTTGAAGCCACAATTTTACCAATGTTATTTTTTCTTGTGACTTCCCGAGTTGTATCTAAGAGTGACTGCCCTTTATCTCCCTTTAGTATGACCTGGGTCTCGCTGTCTGCGGCCGAGACGGTGAGTTCCCATATTTGCCACGAAGCAAGTAGTTGTCATATATTTGTATTTATGTTTGCGATAGCTGCTTTTATAATAATCCCTGTCAGGAAATTTTAACTTAGTTCCATAATAGGTTATGAATACAGTGCAGAATATGTCTTCATTCTTTCTCCGCCAGATACCCCTATTAATAAATATTAACACATTTTATATCATTTTACTGGCCAAAGCATTTGCCCTGAAAATTCATAGCCTGTAATATATAGGCGCATGTCCTTTATGATTTCTCTTTAATTAATACTTCACGATCATAACCCTGTACTCCTTAAGACGTGTTCCTACCTCTAACTTTATGTAACTTCTTTGATGTTGGAAGGCCATCCAGAGTCAGACTCCACCCAGGTCCTTATATCCTAGACTTTTATGGTAAATTCATTTTATTGGAAAGACAATTTTATCTTTCCCCCTACCTAACAATTATATAGAAATACCGCTAGTTTCTTTCTACAACTATCTAACTCTCTTTTTTCAATGCTCTAATGTGTATACATTATGTTACCCTGGTTACACAATTTCATTTATATAAAATACAAAAAAATGGTTTTCCTAGGGGACCCAAGAGTGGTCTCCTTTATCTCAGACATACCTACTAAAGTATTGCTGCCCAAACGGTGTTGAAAGGTCCATGAGAGGCCTTCTCCATTTATTTTGTAGGTATATAGAAATTTTTGGCAAACAATGTTTTTCTTTTTTCATGTCATGTCCGTGTATTGCTTTTATTTCAGTTCAGCTGTTAAATTTGGACTTCCTATTATTTTTTGCATGTATTATGTATCTAGAGCCGAAATGACGTTCAATGTTTGTATGCCTTACACAAAAACCAAAACAAATGGTTCTTTCTAGGAGACCCAAGAGGGGTCTCTTTTACATCAGATATACCTGCTAAAGTATTGTTGTTCACACTGTGATGAAGGTCTAAGAGAGGCCTTATCTATTTATTTTGAAGGCATATAGGAATGTTTGGCAACCAATGTTCTTTCTTTTCATGTCATGTCCGCGTATTGCTTTTATTTCAGTTCAGCTGTTAACTATGGACTTACTATTGTTTTTTGCATTTATTTTGTATCTAGAGCTGAAATGACATTCAATGTTTGTATGCCTTGAACTAAACCACAATAAAAATATAAAAAAAAAATTGTGCCATGTTTGCCAGCTGTTTATTGCAACATAAGATTATTTTTAATATAAAATGTAAGTTTGTTTAGGTTTTTGGAAAGTGTATTATTTTATTTAAAATAAAAGTAATTCTATTTTATGATTATTATTATCGGTTATTTGTAGAGTGTCAACAGATTCTGCAGCGCTAATTTTTGTTTATAAATCTTTATTTTTGCAAATTGCAATCAGTTGCAGAATAAGAAGCTGACTGAATAAGAAGCCAACTTCAGCCTTGTACATTTTGGAGCTTTCTTGTTCTTAATGTTCATTCACAGTGGTTGTCACGAAGACTGGGCTGCAAGGGTTAGACCCCTACTAACTCACCCCCTGTTGTTACTCAGCGGTTTTGGGCTCCTCAGGGCAACCACGATCTCTGGAAGCTTTTGTTTGCTTGTTTTTTGTGTTGCAACTTTGTCTTGGAAGAGCTGGTTGTGGACGACCCATCCCTCTCCGGCCAGCCGGGCACCTGGACCTCCCGGCCGGCTACCGCACCCAGCACCCTCTGGTGAACTTCACCTCCTTGCCCCAGAGCTCCGCTCTTTTGGGGACTGTTACCCCTTGGGGAGGGCAAGATGTGGGCCAATTGCTGGAGGTGAGCTCCATTGGGAACCGGGGTTTCTGAGCCTTACTTGGAAGACCGTCATTCAGCTGGCCAGGCCCATGGTGTGGTTATCTATTAATTTACAATAACTCTACTTTCTACTAAATATAATATACTAAATCTCTATGGTGGTACCACTAAAACCAACACAGATAAATTGTGAAATAAACTCTATGAGAGGGCATCCACTATTTGTCAAACAGTTTATTTAGGAATCAATATATGTTAATAATAAGATAAATATTTACAGGTATATATATATATCAATCTATTTTACAGATACAGTCCACATTTTAAGATACAGGGCAACTTTTCTAAACTAACCCCAATTGTGCTACACCGAATATTATCCCAGAAATACTTAGCCAGATTCTCTGTGTCCAACATCATCCATCTTTTAGCAGGAGCAGGATACAATAGAAGAGACTTTCAGCCATCTTTACAGCATGCCCAGGATACAAAAGAGAGCCAGAGGCTCTGGTGTTACAGTATTTTATAACCCAATTCAAAAGGGAGTGGCTTATCAAATGCCACTCAAAAAGACCAATGGGGGTGTCTATAGTTCAGAGAGAAAGGTGTACCTGGGGGAAGGGATCCCAATAACAGCTAAGTGAATATTCCAGTGATAAAATGTCACCACATTCCCTCACTTTTTCTTCTCCTATGTTGCCCCGTTTTCTAGTTATACCCACTAGTACAGAAGAACACAGTGGGAGCGAAAACCTTACAGGAGAAATTCTCCCACCATCCCTTCGGAATCATTCCCTCGGCGATATGAGCTCTTCTGTACTTTCCTAGGACTGTCAATTCCTAATCTAACTTTATACAATTCATTAGAAAAATTAATTTAAAATTATACATAGAAACACAAAATCCTATGCTAAACCCCATTAGCAACATTTATACAATGGTCTTAAATATTGGGAAAAGTTCATGTATGAGTGTGTGAGTGTGGGTACACTAGATGGGTATGCGTGTAGTAAAATCTTTATTAAGAAAGTGTGAATTGTGCCTGTAAAACAAAAGTTATAATGGTTCACTGAAGTTCTTTGTTGTCATCTTTTGGCATCTGGTCCTTGCTTTTGCTTTACCAAATCTCTCTCTTTGAACCACTTTGTTTTTTTCCAAGACCCTCAAAGGAATGAAAAAAAGATTAAAACCAGGCATATATTTACTTCACACTACAACACTCCATCTGCAGTAGAAACCATATTCACAGTTATTAACTTCAAGTTGGAAAGTGCCTCTGTTATTGCATCATCCCACTCGCACCCTTACTTAACTTATATTGCTTGATTTATATGATTATTTACCCCTTTATGCTATATATATATATATATAATTATTTTGGCCTAATGCACCATTTTACATCTCCATTGTGATACATTATACTTATTTAATTTGTCCAACGCCACCATCATATCTTCATGGTAAGATCAGTCCTGAAGACACCTGAAAAACAACAATCTATAATATGTGTTATCGGGGAAAAACTGGAAGGAAAGGTGAGAAGCCTTCTATCTTCATTGGTTTTCTTCCTGCAAGATAAGACTTCAGACAGTTTACATAGAAATGGTATTGCATGTGGCCTCCCAAAATTAATCACAATGGAGGTATCTGTTATTGTTTTTTTTGTTGTTTTTTTTTAGAAAGAGAATGCATCAATTAACTATACATTCTTAATATTGGCATTTAAAACTTAATAATGAAAAAACACTTAAAATTATTAATTGAACTTAAAACTAAAGTACACATTACACGATACAAATGTACTGCAAACAAATATGCTTATACACAAAAATGAATGATTTAATTTGAGCTCTCCAGCTCTGTCAGTTGCTTCTTTAGAAACCCAATTTGATCTCTCATTCTCCTGTTTTTTTGTTTGAGTTCCCAATAACTTAAGTTGGCCTTATTGTTTATCTCATTTGACCTCAGCCTCCAATTTTCTCCTCTGTTAATATCGCCATTTAAATTCCTGTCTCTCCAGTTTTCTGTATTTGATGCTCTACTATTCTGATATCCACAAACAGTACTTCTATTACCCCTCTCTGATTCCTGCCTGTGAATATTCAGATTATTCTCCATTGACTGCTTCACTGCAGAATTTGCCTTAATAGTGTATGGGTGATAATTCCACCACTTCTCAGCTCTAGTGAGCACCATATGTAGGTTTGTGGAGTTTGGATCATACAGCTTTACAAACTCCTGACATTTTCTGGGGAGAGCTTCAAGTACCCTCTGTATGTGAGCTGGTGACCCCCAGACCATTTGGGTCTGTGGCTGGCGCAGTACACACCAAAATAAAACTCTTTTTGCTACTTCAAATGGCCCATCTAGTGGTCTCATGGTAATTTCACTAATCTCTTTCTCTAGACTAGTAAAATTGAAAAAGGTTTTAGCTATCCTGCCAGCCTGATCACATATACTTGAATTAAATCCTAATAACCTGTTGGCATAGGGGCCCATGGCATCTTGAAGCAATTCGGTCCATTCCGGCATGCTCATACCTAATTTTATGGCTTTTTCAGTTCCCTTGTGAAACCAATGTGAAAAGTTATTAAAGCTGTTTGTGGGGATTGTGCCCCACCATTTCTTAAAAATGTCTTTATCTGCTACAGTCATTGGCCTAGTCTGATTTGAAAAACCTGTAGGAGCTTTCAGGTTGTTAAAATTCTCAGAAATTATGACAGGGGCAATTGGAACAGAACTTGGGTTTTTAGTGGGGCCCATTTGCATTTTATCTTGTGTTATTACTTGTTTGGGCTCTTTCCTTTGTGGCAGTAAGTTATCACTATCTGCATTGTTCCCAGAAATATCACTAATTATTTTTTCTTTTTGTTCAATTTTCATCTGTAACTCAGTAATTTTGTTTGAGTATTCATTACTGCTGTGTTCTGTTAATTTTAATTGACGTAATTTACTGATCTGTATGGTGTTAGTTAAAGCAGAAAGCTTAATACAATCTCTGTCAGTCTGTGTGTTATCTAACTTTAATTTAAGGTCTTTATTTTGCTCTGTCAGGTCTCCAATAATGTTCGTTAATTCTTTTATTGTTGAAATCACTGCCTGCGCTATCATACATTTTCTTTTATTATTATTAATCTTTTTAAGAGTTAATACCTGTGTTAGTATATCTAAAACACTTTCACACTTGTTATTTTTAGCTTCTGGGATGAGGAATGGACCATTATATTTCTGAATGTAATTGTTAAAGTAATCACAGATTTCCTGTGAAATATAGTTTTTGCCAGACATTTTTAACAGATAGCCGTTAGAACTAAAATAATAATAAAAAAAAAATCTATATCTATATATATATATACTAGAATAGTGTGTCTCTCACAGCATAGTAGTGTTTTTTTTTTTTTTTTTTAAATGTTAACACAGGATGTACAAGATACCATTGAGATGCTAATTTTACACAACAAAGGACATAGCAGTTAAGCCATGTAGAATGGGTAGTAATTTAGTTTTTCTAACCACTGCTCATTATTCTTTATTTTAAATCTGGGGAACAGACTTAGAATAGTGTGTCTCTCACAGCATAGTTTGCCAGACTATTTTAACTGCCCCAAATGCATGGAATTATCATCTCTATAGGGCAATGAAACACACTAAACAGAAATTAAGCAGAACAAAATTAAAAAATTAAATATTGTTCTCTTTTAAAAGGTGTGAACCATCAATAATAATACTAACCTAAATAAAATAAATGAACAAAGCAAAGCAAGGAATCCTTTTTACTGATATTTTCCCAAATTGAGGAAAAATTATAAAAATATTTTAAGTACAGCAAGATTCTATAGAACTTCTAAATGCTAATTTCAACTGTAGTTTTGGTTCCAGGATCTGCTCCAAACACAGGAAATGCAAATTTTTTAACTTTGTTACCCAAAACAAAGCTTAATTAAAAAATTATAAAAATATTTTAAGTACAGGAAGATTCTATAGAACTTCTAAATGCTAATTTCAACTGTAGTTTTGGTTCCAGGATCTGCTTCCAAACACAGGAAATGCAAATTTTTAACGTTGTTACCCAAAACAAAGGTTACACCTTTTGTATTCCATACAAATTTAATTAAAAATCTGAACAAAGAAATGGAAGAAGAAGGAGGGAAAAATATGCTTTAAACTGCTTATGGCTTAGCATATTCCCAAAATTAAACTGTAATTTCTTAACTTTAAATTCTACACAATTTCCCATACAATTCAGAATGAAATTTATGTATAGGGCAAGCTACAGCTCTGGGTGTAACACATTCACAGAAAGGAATCCTTTGTAAAAAGAAATAAATAAAAATGTGCAAGAATATTACAATCTTTATAAAAATGGACATTATATTCAATCACTTTAACCTTACTGTCTCAGCTATTAAATAGTACTGTTGTCATGTCCCTTTAAATATGGGAGTGTCTATCCTGCTTCAGCCCTATATAACTCCTTATCACACTCTCCTAGTTGCTTAGTATTGGAGTCTTATGCTATAGGACTGCTACAGCCAAGCCTATCTTCTCTGCAAACTGTGTCTGCCTCTTTTGCCTGTCAGTTCCGGATTTCACAGAGCTGTGACGTCACACGCCATCCTGCTTCACACAGCAGCAACACACAGTTCAGCTGCACTGTCTCCCAGACTGCCAGGACTTGCAAGCTCCTAATTCCTGCGGACCCTCTAATAATTTCTCAAGTAAGACCTGCTCTTAACATTCACTCTCCTGTGACTCAAATCATATATGAGCATACCAGACTTTTGTTTATCATATATATTTGCAATTGCTAAATCTATCTGAGCCAACTTTAATTAGCTATCTTAAAATACTCACTAAAGTTAGTTACTTATTATTTAGCTTTTTGCCTGATCTCTTTTTATTGCCTGTACTACTGAAATTCCAAACTAGTTTGTAATTATATTTTTCTATGTATCCATACTGGGGTTTCTATGTGTTACACTGCTGCAATTGTTTAGTGTTTACTCACAGGTGGCAGCTGTAGTGTAATCACCATTAACCCCTGCTAATAACTGAACTATGATGTCTGGGACTATCTTTTACTCTGATAGTAATTAATGATAAATCCCAGTATTCTTTGAACAACACACATAGTATTTTAAGTTTATTTCTTTTAACTCAGCAGTTGAGGTTCTTAAAAATAAATTCCTTGCCTTACAGGATACGGCAAGACTTAAATCCTGACAGAATACTAAGCCAGAAAAATAAACATGGACCCAGCTGAGTTAACTGCACACATGCAAACCCTTAGTCATAGGGTAGATTTACTCACTGATGGGTTAAATACCCTAAAGGCAGAAAATGATAATTTAAAAGCTTATATAAAAGATATTGTAGAAACAAAAATTCATGCTATAGAACCACAAGTCAGTCTCCCTGAATTATTTAAAGGTGATAGAACACAATTCAGAGATTTTAGAAATGCATGTTTTCTTTTGTTTACCCTAAAACCACAGACATATCCCACAGATAGAGTAAAGGTTCTAACAACCATATCTTTTCTTAGAGGTGAGCCCAGGAGCTGGGCAAACAGTTTTTTTGAAACAAATGATAACATACTCAATTCATTAGATGCTTTCTTTACCGCCTTAGCCCAGTTGTATGATGATCCATATAAACAAATGACTGCCGAAAATGCTATGAGGTCATTGAAGCAAAAGAAAAGATATGTAGAGGAGTATATCACTGAATTTAAGAAATGGGCAAAAGATAGCCAATGGAATAACCTTTCTCTAAGGAATCAATTCCGACTAGGCTTGTCTGAAGGTATTAAAGATGAGTTATCTCGAGTTGACCTTCCCCCCACCTTAGAAGAATTAATAAATCTCAGTATCACTATTGATAGACGCCTTAGGGAAAGGCAACAGGAAAGGTCTTACCAGGACACCACTCAAAAACGTCATACCCACACCCCTGCACACATACCACCAATAAAGCCCCCCACTGAGCCTATGGACATTGGGTTTGTGAAAGGACCGCTTACAGCACAGGAGAAACTAAGACGCCGCAGTCAAAATCTCTGCATGTATTGTGCAGCAGAGGACCATGGGGTTAAGGACTGTCCTGCGCTTCAGCGACAGAGCCGTGGTAAGACAATGTCACATACTGAATGTTTAGGTAGTTATACCTCTGCTACAACCTACCATAAATTCCCACTTCTTTTACAGTGGGACCAATGTCGCCTCAACGCCAGTGGAATCATTGATTCAGGAGCAACTGCAAACTATATTGATGTACAATATACTAAGGATAATAAAATACCTTTGGTGAAAAAGCAGACTCCTGTGTATTTGCGAGTTATTGATGGTAATAATATGGCCTCAGGCCCCGTAATGTATGAAACTGTACCTTTACTTGTAGTGAGACAAGACCATCATAGGGAATTTCAAACTTTTGATGTCATTTCATCCCCCATTGTACCCATCATTCTAGGGTTAAACTGGCTATCACTACACAACCCCTGTATAGTCTGGTCACCATTCTCCATTTGTTTTAACTCTCACTACTGTAAGACAACTTGTTTCCCACCACTCATACTGCATACTATAGAGAAACCTTTAGAATTAGACATACCTCAAGAATATGCTGACTTCAATGACGTTTTTAGTAAAAAAGAGTCAGAAAAACTTCCTCCACATAGGAAGTATGACTGTCCTATTGAGCTCCTCCCAGGATCAGATATCCCTTATGGACACATCTTTCCATTGTCAAAACCTGAACTAGACCACTTGAAAACATACCTTGATGATAACCTAAGGAAAGGCTTTATCCGTCCTTCTACATCCCCAGCAGGTGCGGGGATGTTCTTTGTAAAAAACAAAGACGGATCTTTACGCCCAATAATCGATTATAGACAACTAAATAAAAGGACAGTAAAGAATCGTTATCCTCTCCCACTGATTCCGGAGCTTATTGAGAGACTACAGGGAGCTAAATTCTTTACCAAGCTTGACCTTAGAGGAGCCTATAATTTAATTCGAGTAAGATCTGGAGACGAATGGCTGACGGCGTTCCGCACCCGTTACGGGTTGTTTGAATACACCGTCATGCCATTCGGACTCTGTAATGCTCCCGCGACATTCCAGTATTTGATAAATGATATCTTTAAGGATATCCTGGATGTCTATCTTGTTATTTACTTGGATGACATATTAATCTATTCTAAGACCCTACCTGAACATATATCACATGTCAGACAAGTCCTTAGCAGATTGAGAAGCAACTCCTTATATGCCAAGGCTGAGAAGTGCATCTTCAACTCCAATAGCATAACTTTCCTTGGTTATTGCATCAGTGCTTCGGGCATTAGCATGGAGGATAACAAGATAGATGCTGTTAAGAATTGGCCTACCCCTGAATGTAAAAAAGACATTCAAAGATTCATGGGGTTCGCCAATTTCTACCGGAAATTCATCAAAAATTTTGCCTCCTTATCAAGACCATTAACAAACCTCACTAAAGCAAATGTTCCATTTCGTTGGACCCCAGATAGTCAAAAGACTTTTGAATTGTTTAAAGCACAGTTTACCTCTGCACCTATTCTTAGTATACCAGATCCTGAACTACAATATATATTAGAGGTCGATGCCTCGGATTATGCTGTGGGCGCCATTCTATCACAGAGACTCTCTCTCAAGAAACCGTTACATCCAGTTGCCTTCTACTCTCGTATCATGACTCCATCTGAAATACATTACCCCATTGGGGATAAAGAGCTGTTGGCAATCAAGGTCTCCCTTGAACATTGGCGACACTTGTTGGAAGGTACCATTCTGCCTATCATTATTTTCACGGATCACCGAAACCTTCAATTCCTCCAATCCACCAAGACTCTCACCGCACGACAAGTAAGGTGGAATTTATATTTTTCCAGGTTCAATTTTCTTATCACATACAGACCCTCCTCACGGAATGGCAAGGCTGATGCCTTATCAAGACAATACAAGAAACCACCAAACCTACTTAGTAAGGATACTGTCATTCCAACAGAAAAGTTCATTGCCTTTTCATTTGATTCCACATCATTCCTTAAGGAAGAACAAGAGAAAGATATTACTAAACCACTAACTGTTATGCAACGGGGCTCAGATGGTTTACATTATCATCAAGACAAGTTATATATTCCCCCATCCACCAGGCAGTTGGTTTTACACGCTATACATGATGCACCTCTAGCAGGGCATACGGGCCTTCGTAAAACACAAGATTTAGCTAATAGATCTTTCTGGTGGCCAACAATGCATAAGGATATCTCAGATTATATCTCTTCCTGTGGAGTTTGTACCTTATCTAAAAGAAGCAAACGGCCTCACTATGGATTACTTATGCCAGTAGCAACACCAAGTAGACCTTGGGAAGAAATCGCCTTGGATTATATAGTGGATTTACCACGCTCAGGAACTGATACCACAATCCTTGTTGTGGTAGACTTGTTCAGTAAGATGTGTCATTTTATACCATATCGGAAGTTACCCACTGCTGCAGAAACCTTACAATTACTGCTCACTCATGTTTTTAAACATCATGGATTACCTAAGACTATTCTAACAGATCGGGGAACCCAATTCACAAGTAAGTTTTGGCTGGAATTCTGCAAGGCTTTTCAAATAGAGAAAAGATTGTCTACAGCTTACCACCCTCAGACAAATGGGCAGACCGAGAGATGCAACCAATGGTTGGAGCAGTTTCTCAGAGGATTCTGTTGTGATCAGCAACATAAATGGTCATCTTTTCTTCCTTACGCAGAGTTTACTTATAACAACACAGTACACTCTACTACCAAGCTCACTCCGTTTTTTGTTAATTATGGATTCCATCCCACTTTCCATCTTCTACCTGACATCTACTCTTCATCTCCATCTGTCACACAGACTACTAATGACATTGCAACTAATTTCTCATCTGTCCGCTCTGCTATTGATGATGCTAAGCGAATACACAAGCTACATTATGACAAGAGGAGAACTCCTGCACCAAAGTATTCCGTTGGGGATCTAGTTTGGCTCTCCACGAAACATCTGAAGTTAACCACTCCTTCTAAGAAATTGTCGGTCCTCTACGTTGGGCCGTATCCAATAGATCGCATCATAAATGAGAACGCTATGAGATTAAGGTTACCACCTACAATACGTGTACACCCTACCTTCCATGTTTCCTTACTGAAACCGTATCGAGCCCTTAGATCACCTCCTGACCAAGTATCACTTACTCCAGTAACTGTGGACCCTGATACAGAATACGAGGTCCAAGACATATTGGACTCCAGACAGATGAGAGGTACTCTTCAATACCTTGTCAGGTGGAAGGGGTATTCTCCTGACGAAGATTCCTGGGAACCCGCAGCTAACATTTCTGCTCCCCGGTTGATCTCTAGGTTCCATCAGCGGAATCCTGATCGCCCGCATCCATGAGCCGCGGAGCTGCTCCTTGAGGGGGGTGTCATGTCATGTCCCTTTAAATATGGGAGTGTCTATCCTGCTTCAGCCCTATATAACTCCTTATCACACTCTCCTAGTTGCTTAGTATTGGAGTCTTATGCTATAGGACTGCTACAGCCAAGCCTATCTTCTCTGCAAACTGTGTCTGCCTCTTTTGCCTGTCAGTTCCGGATTTCACAGAGCTGTGACGTCACACGCCATCCTGCTTCACACAGCAGCAACACACAGTTCAGCTGCACTGTCTCCCAGACTGCCAGGACTTGCAAGCTCCTAATTCCTGCGGACCCTCTAATAATTTCTCAAGTAAGACCTGCTCTTAACATTCACTCTCCTGTGACTCAAATCATATATGAGCATACCAGACTTTTGTTTATCATATATATTTGCAATTGCTAAATCTATCTGAGCCAACTTTAATTAGCTATCTTAAAATACTCACTAAAGTTAGTTACTTATTATTTAGCTTTTTGCCTGATCTCTTTTTATTGCCTGTACTACTGAAATTCCAAACTAGTTTGTAATTATATTTTTCTATGTATCCATACTGGGGTTTCTATGTGTTACACTGCTGCAATTGTTTAGTGTTTACTCACAGGTGGCAGCTGTAGTGTAATCACCATTAACCCCTGCTAATAACTGAACTATGATGTCTGGGACTATCTTTTACTCTGATAGTAATTAATGATAAATCCCAGTATTCTTTGAACAACACACATAGTATTTTAAGTTTATTTCTTTTAACTCAGCAGTTGAGGTTCTTAAAAATAAATTCCTTGCCTTACAGGATACGGCAAGACTTAAATCCTGACAACTGTAAAGCTTTTGTTTGTAAAAACATTTAGATGGGACCAACACAACACATGTCTCTAAAATTCATTAGAAAACTGATAGAAAACTGGCTCAACAATAAAAGTATCCAGTTTCCAAAAACAAGAAAAATACAAGAGTTAAAGGGACAGTCTAGTATAATCAACTTCACAATTTACTTCCATCATCAAACTTGCTTTTTTTTCTCTTGGTATTCTAAGTTGAAGCCAAACATAGGTAGGCTCATATGCTGATTTCTAAGCCTTTTAGGGTTACCTCTTATCACATGCTTTTTTTAAAAAATCTCTTTTCAACACAGAGACACTGTGGGGGTTATTTAAGATTTAGCAGGCTACAAAACAGGCCTTCCCCTATGCAAATGCAAATTTATACAGACCAGAAATACAGGTTTTTTTAAAGCCATGCTTTTCTTGAGAAACATACAAACAGGCCTTTGAAACCAACCCCTATTTGCGCTTTTTTAAATAAAGTACTACATACAAAACACCAAATCTACATTTACTGCAGTTAAATTTAAAATAAATCAACATTCATTTGATTCCTGCAAAACTAAATGGCATATGGATTCGTCTACAACTTCATGGCCGCCAAAATGTGGTTATCTATTAATTTACAATAACTCTACTTTCTACTAAATATAATATACTAAATCTCTATGGTGGTACCACTAAAACCAACACAGATAAATTGTGAAATAAACTCTATGAGAGGGCATCCACTATTTGTCAAACAGTTTATTTAGGAATCAATATATGTTAATAATAAGATAAATATTTACAGGTATATATATATATCAATCTATTTTACAGATACAGTCCACATTTTAAGATACAGGGCAACTTTTCTAAACTAACCCCAATTGTGCTACACCGAATATTATCCCAGAAATACTTAGCCAGATTCTCTGTGTCCAACATCATCCATCTTTTAGCAGGAGCAGGATACAATAGAAGAGACTTTCAGCCATCTTTACAGCATGCCCAGGATACAAAAGAGAGCCAGAGGCTCTGGTGTTACAGTATTTTATAACCCAATTCAAAAGGGAGTGGCTTATCAAATGCCACTCAAAAAGACCAATGGGAGTGTCTATAGTTCAGAGAGAAAGGTGTACCTGGGGGAAGGGATCCCAATAACAGCTAAGTGAATATTCCAGTGATAAAATGTCACCACACATGGAACTGCCAGCCGGCCGCCTCAATTAGGATTCCCGGTCCCTGTTAACCCAGGTTGCTCCAGCGGCTCCTTGTGCTAAAGCTTCGCTCTTTTAGGGATTACTACATCTCAGGGAGGACTAGAGGTGAGGTGATTGCCAGGGGTGAGCCTTCTTGGGAACTGAGGGTTTTCGGATTCCCCTTCTACACCCATCTTCCAGTGGCTTTCCCGGTGTACATTGGGTAGCCCATAAGTCTGACCTCCAGCCATGGATCAAGGTGCTTTTTGGACTGAAGCAGCTGGGGGCCAAGGGCTTTCCAACGACACCCTGGAAATGCTGCTGGTCCCCCGATATCACCCCAAATGCAGCATCAATGTACCACTAGGCACTGGGGAACAATGGACTCTATGGAGGCACCAGCCTGTCTAGAGAGGCGGGAATGGCGGGAAAATTGTGGGATGAACCATGCTCTTATCAAGATGAGTTTTGTGTTTTCCCTAATTAAATGTTCTTCTTATTTTCACCTAAATGCTAGTTATCTAGTTATTTGGGTGGGAATCGATAAATCACTTTGCCTCCCCTACATAGTGGCTAGTTCCAGGTGCTGGAAGGATCCATTCCTGGAGCTACCTAGTCGGGGTAGCAGGGGATCCGTCGCAGTGGTGGTAGCGGTGGGATGCTTCTATATACCTGGAACGTTCAAACCACCACCTGAAGACTTCTGTGGAAGGAGCGCTATGATCGACTCCGAAAAGAAGCACTGAAAACATTGCTGCATGCTAGAGGAATAGCTGCCGGCAGCAAGACAAGAGAAGCCATCATAGCAGAGCTGATGGCAGACCACCAGGCTAGTGCACCCGATATGAAAGTGGATGGTAGCTGAGACAGCGACAGGAACAGTTAAGCTTCCTCTCAGGGAACCATGACCTCCAGTCTGGAGGATCAGGTCCAATGGAGGGTATCCCTCTTGGGACCCAACGCGTCCCCAGAAGCTGTCGCTAGGACTATGACCAAGGCCAGTCAGATTTGCATACTGGAGCTTCAGAAAGATATGGGGGGAGCCGTATTAGCATCCTGAGAACCCGAACCAAGGCCCAAGAAGCTACCTTACAAGGCTTTCCGGGCATTCAAAGATGATGGTGCCGAGGAAGTCGACTGCTATCTCCAGCAGGTTACAAGGGATTGCCACAACAGACCGAGTCCCAATCTTGGCTGGATTGCTGGCCAGCAAAGCAGCGGAAGCTTTCCAGACTGTTTCTCCAGAGGAAGAGTCGGACTATGGCAGGGAACGCATCCTTGCCCGGTACTGGCTCACCCCAGAGGCCCATCAGCAGAGGTTCAGGGATCTACAAAGAAGGGCAACCGTATACCGAGTGGACCCACCGGTTAGCCTGATCCTTGAACTCCTGGATCACCGGTTGCCACGTAGCCACCCTGGAAGCAGCACTGCAGCCCATCCTCTTGGAGCAGTTTTACTCCCGCATCCCGGCCGAGCTCCGGGACTGGATTAAAGACAAACAACCGACAACTGCTGATCAAGCGGCCATCTTGGCCAACAAATACATGGATAGCCGGTGCCACCCTGGCTCCAGGCCATTCCCCAGCGCCTCCCCGACAACTGCAACTTTGTCCGACCCCTACTCTCCAGGTCAGACCCTCTGACCCCCGCAAGTGCTTCGAATGCGGACAGGTGGGACACCTCCTACACTGCTGTTTGCACAAGGTGACCGCAAACTCTTCCCACGTGCAGCCAAGAAACCCCCCCCAACGCTGCAGTGGGCTCAAGCCACAGACCCAAGATACCAAGCTGCCACTCATTACGCCTATCTGGACCACGCCGACCCCTCTGCCGGATGGGTGGATGAGGAAATTGCGGTCCATTGGGGACAATCGCCAGCATTATTGCCAGGATGTTTTGGTCAATGGACAGGTTGCCAAGGGCTTTAGGGACACTGGTGCTACAATCACCCTGATCAAGTCCCACCTGGTCCCCACTCCCAGCCGCTCAGGCAAAACCATTGCTATCCGATAGGCTGGCGGCATGTTCCAGCAGCACATGTATATTTGAACTGGGGTGCCGGTGCCCATGCTGTGGAGGTGGGCATTATGAAGAAGCTGCTTGCCAAGGTACTATTGGGAAATTACCTCGGCCACCCCATCTCCGCCTTTGTGGGAGATACTTTCCCGGATGTAGCTGCAGTCGTTACCCGCCAGCAGACCCGACATCAAGGCACTGATCCAGGACTAGGGCCACAGGTAAGACCAGTCTCCCGAACCTCCTCGACCACCCCCTTACCTAAGCCTCCAGCCCCAGACCTGCTACCCAACCAGCCTATTATTCCCCCTGACCAACTTCCCTGGGCGTCTCCTACCGACTTTGCCAAAGCCACTTTGAGCAACCCAACCCTAGCCCCGTACAGAGACCCCCAAGGCCCGGTAAGGAGTGCTTCCAGTGGATTGGAGGGCTCCTGTACCGGATATCCAAGTGAAAGAAAGGCCCGGTGCCTAAACCTTAGCTAGTCGTACCGGAAAAATTCCAGTCCAACCTGCTATAGATAGGACATGACATTCCCCTAGCTGGCCATTTAGGAAAGTCCCAAACCAATCACCGCCTAGCCCAAGTATTCTACTGGCCCAGAATTGGAGCGGAGATTAGGGATTATTGTAAAACATGTGGAATATGCCAGAAGGTAGGGAAAACAGGGGACCACACTAAAGCCTGCCTTCACCCCCCCCCCCATCATTGACAAACCATTCAGCAGAGTTGCTCTGGACATAGTGGTTCCGTTAGCCCGACAAAGCCCCTCAGGAAAGAAATACATCCTCAGCATCGTGGTCTATGCCCAGGGATGCGCCTAGAAATTTTGGGGCCCCTGACTTAACCATTGATCAGGCCCCCCCCCTTTGACATGTGCAATTTTTGACCAAGTGACTAAAACGTATATGCACTTTATTCTTAAAGGGACACTGAACCCAGATTTTTTTATTTGGTGATTCAGATAGAACATGCAATTTTAAGCAACTTTCTAATTTACTCCTATTATAAAATGTTCTTCATTCTCTAGGTATCTTTATTTGAAAATCAAGAATGTAAGTTTAGATGCCGGCCCATTTTTGGTGAACAACCTGGCTTGTTGCTGCTGATTGGTGGATAAATTCACCCACCAATAAACAATTGCTCTCCAGGGTTCTGAACCAAAAAAATTGCTTAGATGCCTTCTTTTTCAAATAAAGCTAGCAAAAGAACGAAGAAAAATTGATAAGATAATAGGAGTAAATTAGAACGTTGCTTTAAATTGCATGCTCTATCTGAATCACTAAAGAAAGAATTTGGGTTCAGTGTCCCTTTAAGTGTAGTCAAACTTGGAAATGTTGTAAAGGTAGTAACACACAAACACAGACACACTCATACACTGAAACACACACACACACACTCACACATAAGGATTCACATATAGACACTCTAGCAGACACGCAAAGAAACACACTCAGACACAGACACCCAGACACTCAGCACTTGTTTACATTGACCTGACAAGTAATGAGGTAGACTACAGTTTTGTCAAAAAAGGAGATTTACAAAACAAAATATGGAGTTCTGATTATCTTTTTGTCAAGGAAGATGCCAACTAAATGATGACAACAGCATGCAGTGGTTAAAAGGAAGGGCCCTGAACTGCCTAAACAATAATTTAAAGGTTAAATGGTGGATTGGTGACTTCTGGAAAGGTCTCATTAGTCTCAAAGTCTGTAGAAAGATGTTTATAATCAGTAGTAAAGTCAAAATGTCCTAAAAAGGAACAGACAATGGACACACACATACAAACTCAAACACAAACTTGCACATACATCCAAGGAAACACCAACAGAGACAGCCTCAGAAAACACACAAAGACATACACACACAGAGAGACAACCACATAAAACACAGAAAGACATACAGTACATACACACACACCCTCACTGAGACATCCACAAAAAACACACAAAGACATACACACACTCTCACAGAGACACCCACAGAAAATGCACAGATATACACACACCCTCACAGAGACACCCACAGAAAACACACAAAGACATACATACACACACCCTCACAGAGACACCCATAGAAAAAGCACAAAGACATACACACCCACCCTCACAGACATCCACAGAAAATGCACAAAGACATACACACCCACCCTCACAGAGAGACCCACAGAAAAAAATACATACACACTCATAGAGACACAAACAAAATCACAAAGACATAAACACAGACACCCACAGGAGGTAACATTTCTGCACATTGCATCCCCTAAATCAACAGCGTGTGACATGCATGATAAAAAAATTGCAGAAATGAAGAGATCACCTTTTAAAGAACCCTATTTGTAAATGTGCAAACAAAAATAATTCGGTGAATTCAAAATTCTACATTAGTGATCTGGGTAGATGGCTAGATGAAGAAAAGTACTTTTAAAAGGTTGACATATGTTTGTTTTTTTCCCCAACAAAGAGCACCTCTTCAAATATAGTGTACAAATGCTCCCATCTGTCAGCTGTACTTATGTATTTTGAAAATGCTGTACTCTATATAGTCTTGGTGGAACCATAAGCTGTGGTACTCATACCATTAGATCTGGTTAAATGCAGGATTTAGGCTTGTTTGTATGTATTTCAAAATTAAGTCAGCTGTAGTGTAAACTGAACAGTTTTAAGTTAACCTGTCTCATTTCAAACACTGAGCAATCTTAGTCTGAGAGTATAACATTTTATACAGATGTAAAAATCTTAGATAAAATGACTCCTTGCATCTAGAAAGTCCTTGCATAAAGAGGCAGTAAACTGGAATGTACTTAATATATACAGTATATATATTAATTAAAAAAAACTCATATCTGCCAAAAGGGTACCTACCATTTGTGTATTAAGGAGGAAACGTTTCTGCATGGCTTTAAATATAGCATTTCTACAGCATTGTCAAATAATCATAAATACACTGCTGCTAAAAGAAATTGTTTTTATGGAGCCCTGGCCCCACCCTACAACTACTACCACACTGAAGTTACAATCCGAAATTGCACAAAGAAATAAAAAACATTTACTAACTAAGCCCTACCTCCTCTGCAAATGAAAGTGATCTGCCGTCTGATTTAGGCACACACTGTGCAAAGAAAGTGCCAAGTCTGTCTCACACTGTGCATAGTGGTTTAGTGCACACTCAGAAATCATCTCAAATGCTAATGCTACTTTACTCCATGTAATAACATTTCCCATGCTTAATTAGCACTCTACTGTAGTACCCACTGGTGGCTGCCAACATTTAGTTGTTCTTGCCACATGGGGCCCCTCTGGCCCATTGGGAACCTGACAGGAGTTACCGCTGTCACCCCCCTGAGGGCAGCCCTGTCTATGCCACTCGGTACCCGGAGGCAATCCCTCTGGCTAATATCCAGGTGGAGACAGTGGCCGATGCCCTGCTCCGGATATTTACCAGGGTAGACTTTGCCCGGAGTTCACTGCGGAGATTACTAGACAGCTATGGAAGCTGTGCGGAATTAAGCCTCTGTACAACGTGCCATATCACCCCCAAATTAATGGGTTATGCGAGAGGTTCAACAGAACCTTGAAGCAGATGCTGAGAACATTCTCTGCCACCCACAATGACTGGGAAAGTCTTTGCATACAGAGGGGTGTCCCAGGAATCTACCGGGTTTTCTTCTTTTGAGCTAGTATATCGTAGGAAAATACGGGCCACTGGGAAGGGGTTACCAGAGAAGAAGGACCCTCCATTCTGGAGTAAGTCCTCCTCCTCTGGGATAGACTGAAGGATCTCATCAACCAAGTACGGGAGAACCTCCAGGGCGCTCAGCGCAGGCAGAAACGGTGGTACGACAGAAACACTCATACCCAAATCTTGACAGTAGGACAGCAGGTACTTGCCCTGAAGCCTGTCAAAACAGATAAGTCACAGGCTGTCTGGCAAGTCCCTTACTGGGTAGTAGAACAGATAAATGACACACCTACCTAATAACCAAATGCCGCTATATGTGCTCTGGCTGTGGAGGACTCAGAGAGTCTCCCCATGCCGGAGCTTCCACATCCAGATGAAACCCCCCAGGAAATAACTGACATCGTCCTAGATGAGAGGTTTAATGGCTTTACAGAGACAGCAAGTCTGATATTTACTAGAAGACCAGCAAGAGATGTTTTCAAATGTCCCCGGGTATACCACAGTGGCAATACACTGAGTGGAGACCCCGGGACAGACCCCCCTGAGGCAGGCAGCTTACAGTGTCCCAGAGGCAGTCAGAACAGTATGCACCAGGAACTCCAGGGAATGTTGGACCACGGTGTTGTTATAATAATAATAATAATAATTTGAGATTTATATAGCGCTTTTCTCCCTGTGAGACTCAAAGCACTTTACAAATATACCAACATAAGACATAAAAGTTAGGAGTTTCTGAAGGTCAGATAAGCGGACTGAATGCCTGATGGAAGAGGTGGGCCTTTAGCTTTTTTTTAAAGTCTGTAAGGACAGTGCCTCTCTGATTGCGCACAGTAAAGAGTTCCAGAAAGTAGGGGCAGCGTGGCCGAATGCTCTGGAGCCTGAGTTTGTCTTTATTCTTGGCACTGATAGGAGGAATGTGTTGGCTGACCTAAGTGAATGGGATGGGATGTAGGGTGCAAGGAGCTCTTTCAGGTACTGTGGGCCTTGGTTGTTTAAGGCTTTGAAGGTCAGCAGGCCAATTTTAAAATATGTTCGCCATTTAATTGGAAGCCAATGCAGGGAGTAGAGAACAGGTGTTATGTGGCAGTCCCTGGGCCTCCCCGGTGGTACTGGTACCCAAGAAAGATGGCACTACCTGGTTCTGCATTGACTACCGTAAGCTCAATGACAGAACCACCACCGATGCTTACCTCATGCCCCGAGTTGATGATCTCCTTGACAGAATTGCTCAAGGCCACTTCCTGACCATACTTGACCTCTGCAAGGGATACTGGCAGATCCCTCTAGACACCGAGTTAATCCCCAAGTCTGCCTTCATCATCCCTTTTGGCCTCTATCAATTTACGTTCATGTCATTTGGGATGAAGAATACTCCAGCCACCTTACAAAGGTAGGTGGATCGCCTGCTGGATGGCCTCCAGGACTATGCCTGCGCATATCTGGACGACATTGCCATCTTTAGAGACACTTGGAAGGACCATTTGGTCCACCTAGGTATCGTTCTAGATCACCTCAGAGCAACCGGGCACACCCTGAAGCCTGACAAATGCACCTAAAGGCGCTTGAGAGTCCAGTACCTGGGCCAATGAGTGGGCTGTTGGAAGCAGCAGCCAGAGCCAGCCAAGGTTGAGGCAGTGGCAAACTGGCCCACTCCTCAAACCAAAACCCAAGTCTTAGCCTTCCTAGGAACTGCTGGTTATTACCGACTGTTCGTTCCCAATTACAGTACCCTAGCCAAACCCCTGACTGACCTGACCCGACAAGTCCTGTGGTCCCCGGAATGCGAGATTGCCTTCCAGAGCCTCAAGTCTGCCTTGGTCTCTGCCCCTGTCCTGGCCACTCCTAACTCCACCAAATAATTTTGTATTCAGACAGATGCCTCCATGTTCGGATTGGGAGCAGTGTTAAGCCAGGTAAATGAAGGAGGACAAGACCACCCGTAGTCTACATCAGTAGGAAGCTGTTGCCCAGGGAGGTAGGCTATGCGGCGGTGGAAAAGGAATGCCTGACCCTGGTATAGGCCCTCAAGAAACTACAGCCATACATCTATGGAAGGCCCTTCACTGTCCTCACTGATCACAACCCTCTGGTTTGGCTTAACATAGTGTCGGGAGACAATGGACGCTTGCTAAGGTGGAGTTTAGCCCTGCAGCCCTTCAACTTTAACATTCAGTATAGACCTGGGAAAAGTAATGGGAATGCTGATGGTCTTTCCTGGCAGACTGAACTAGAATGCTCCTCGGACAGCCCCAAGTAGACCCGTGTGGATCTAGCCGGTTCTGCCGAACTGGAAGGGGGGGTTGTCACGGAGACCGGGCTGCAAGGGTTAAATCCCTACCCCTACTAACTCACCCCCTGTTGTTTCACAACGGTTTTGACCTCCTCAGAGCAACTGCGATCTTTGGAAGCTTGTTTTTTGTGTTGCAACTTTGCCTTGAAAGAGCTGGTCGTGGACGACCCATCCCTCTCCGGCCAGCCGGGCGCCTGGAACTGCTGGCTTGCCACTGCACCCAGCACCCTCCTGTAAACTTCACCTCCGGCCACTTGGGAGGCTTCTTGCCCCAGAGCTCTGCTCTTTTGGGGACTTTTACGCCTTGTGAAAGGCAATATGTGGGTCAATTGCTGGAGATGAGCTCCATTGGGAACCGGGGTTTCCGAGCCTTACTTGGAAGACCGTCTTTCGGCTGGCCGGGCCCATGGAACTGCCGGCCGGCTGGCCGCCTCAGCTCGGATTCCCGGTCCCCATTAACCCAGGTTGCTCCTGCGGCTCCTTGTGCTAGAGCTCCATTCTGTTAGAGATTACTACCTCTCAGGGAGGACTAGAGGTGGGGTGATTGCCAGGGGTGAGTCTTCTTGGGAACTGGGGGATTTCTGATTCCCCTTCTACACCCATCTTCCAGTGGCTTTCCCGGTGTACGTTGGGTAGCCCATAACTCTGACCCCCAGCCATGGATCAAGGTTTTTTTTTTTTAATGAAGCAGCTGGAGGCCAAGGGCTTTCCAACGACGCCCTGGAAGTACCACCGCTCCCCCGGGAACACTCCGAATGCAGCATCAATGTACAGCTGGGCACTGGGGAAGAATGAACTCTATGGATGCAGCAGTCTGTCTAGAGGGGCAGGAATATTGTGGGATGAACCATGCTCTTATCAAGATGAGTTTTGTGTATAAATGTTGTATGTTTTCCCTAATAAAATGTTCTTCTTTGTTTCACCTAAATGCTAGTTGTCTAGTTATTTGGGTGGGAATCGCTAAGTCCCTTTGCCTCCGCTACATAAAGGCTGGTTCCAGGTGCTGGAAGGATCCGTTGGCGGAATAGAAGGGGATCCGTCACAGTGGTTACCTTATAAATGACAATCAGCATAAACCACTGTGAATGGACATTAAAGGGACAGTCAACACCTGACACAACATAATCCCATATTTTTGAACCCCAAACTAACATCCGCCTGCACCGCATCCCTTTGGTGTTACTTATTTCCTTGTCCTACTAATCGTCCATGATACATGAGTTGATCAAAATATGGCCGCATAACTCCCCTCACTTTAAAAGAATCACAAAGCAATCCTTGATCAGAATGTTAAAACTCGTTCACAGACTTTTTGCGTATGTGCGATTGTATAGGAACAAAAAAAGTGGAACTTTAGTTCGCACAATTGTTTCTGTTGTAACCTATATGTAAATGTACCTTAATACGATAATAATAGATAGTTGTCACCGTCATTGAAAGGTTTATTTTTGCAGGTCTGAATCGTAAAATGTATATTATTGAGGTTGTAGCCCTTGGAGGTCTAGGCATTAAATAAATCGCATGTCCAAGTAGATAATCAGATCTCAGAAAATATGACTTAAAATAATATGGCCGTCACGCACAGCAAAGCATAACAAAATATTAGGAAAAATCAAAGAGAATTGAATTTTGAATCACTATAATTTAAAACATAATATACATACGATTCAGACCTGCAAAAATAAACCTTTCAATGGCGGTGACAACTGTCTATTATTATCGTATTAAGGTACATTTACATATAGGATACGGCAGAAACAATTGTGCAAACTAAAGTTCCACTTTTTTCCTATACAATCGCGCATGCGCAAACGTCTGTGAACGAGTTTTAACATTCTGACCAAGGATTGCTTTGTGATTGGCGGATGCTTTTAAAGAGAAGGTAGATACGTAATGGTGGGGGGAGTTAGGCGGCCATATTTAGAGATGAATAACGCATATATCGTGAATGAATACGAGGACAAGAAAATAGGTCATAGAGAATGGGTGCGGTGCGGTGTTGGTTTGGGGTTCAAAAATATGGGATCATGTTGTGTCGCTGTCTATTGGTTGTTTGTTACGTTAAAGTTTATTTAATAAAAAAAACCTTGAGTGGAGGTCACATGTCTCCTGTCTAGAGTGGCGCTCCAGTGTTCTGTTGTTCCCCTCCCACTTACTTCCTGTGCAGCTGCTGCTGGGTGAGTGAGTCAGGCTGTGTGTATTGTGTGATAAATGTGTTAGTCACTTTCTGGTCTTCTTAAAAAGTTTTATAATTGTTATAAATGTTATTGTTATGTTAATGCATTTTATTCATCTGCTTGTGCCAGGCAATGGGATACTAAGTGCTGTTCAACTCTTTGTGTTAGTGAAGGGTTAATACACACTGTGCTTCTCTATGAACTAGTGAAGGGTTAATACACACTGTGCTGCTCTCTGTGCTAGTGAAGGGTTAATACACACTGTGCTGCTCTCCGTGCTAGTGAAGGGTTAATACACACTGTGCTGCTCTCTGTGCTAGTGAAGGGTTAATACACACTGTGCTGCTCTCTGTGCCAGTGAAGGGTTAATACACACTGTGCAGCTCTCTGTGCTAGTGAAAGTGCTAATATATATTGTGTAGCTTTATGTATATACTGTAGCTGTAATGCACTAGTAGAGGATATGACAGTGACAATGTGCTCAGTGCTAGTGAAAGTGCTAATATATATTGTGTAGCTTTATGTATATAGTGTAGCTGTAATGCACTAGTAGAGGATATGACAGTGACAATGTGCTCAGTGCTAGTGAAAGTGCTAATATATATTGTGTAGCTTTATGTATATAGTGTAGCTGTAATGCACTAGTAGAGGATATGACAGTGACAATGTGCTCAGTGCTAGTGAAAGTGCTAATATATATTGTGTAGCTTTATGTATATAGTGTAGCTGTAATGCACTAGTAGAGGATAGGACAGTGACAATAGGCTCAGTGCTAGTGAAAGTGCTAATATATATTGTGTAGCTTTATGTATATTGTGTAGCTGTAATGCACTAGTAGAGGATATGACAGTGACAATTTGCTCAGTACTACTGAAAGTGCTAATATATATTGTGTAGCTTTATGTATATAGTGTAGCTGTAATGCACTAGTAGAGGATATGACAGTGACAATGGGCTCAGTGCTAGTGAAAGTGCTAATATATATTGTGTAGCTTTATGTATATAGTGTAACTGTAATGCACTAGTAGAGGATATGACAGTGACAATGGGCTCAGTGCTAGTGAAAGTGCTAATATATATTGTGTAGCTTTATGTATATAGTGTAGCTGTAATGCACTAGTAGAGGATATGACAGTGACAATGTGCTCAGTGCTAGTGAAAGTGCTAATATATATTGTGTAGCTTTATGTATATAGTGTGGCTGTAATGCACGAGTAGAGGATATGACACTGACAATGGGCTCAGTGCTAGTGAAAGTGCTAATATATATTGTGTAGCTTTATGTATATAGTGTAGCTGTAATGCACTAGTAGAGGATATGACAGTGACAATGTGCTCAGTGCTAGTGAAAGTGCTAATATATATTGTGTAGCTTTATGTATATAGTGTAGCTGTAATGTACTAGTAGAGGATATGACAGTGACAATGTGCTCAGTGCTAGTGAAAGTGCTAATATATATTGTGTAGCTTTATGTATATAGTGTAGCTGTAATGTACTAGTAGAGGATATGACAGTGACAATGTGCTAGTGAAAGTGCTAATATATATTGTGTAGCTTTATGTATATAGTGTAGCTGTAATGCACTAGTAGAGGATATGACAGTGACAATGGGCTCAGTGCTAGTGAAAGTGCTAATATATATATAATATTGTGTAGCTTTATGTATATAGTGTAGCTGTAATGCACTAGTAGAGGATATGACAGTGACAATGTGCTCAGTGCTAGTGAAAGTCCTAATATATATTGTGTAGCTTTATGTATATAGTGTAGCTGTAATGCACTAGTAGAGGATATGACAGTGACAATGTGCTCAGTGCTAGTGAAAGTGCTAATATATATTGTGTAGCTTTATGTATATAGTGTAGCTGTAATGCACTAGTAGAGGATATGACAGTGACAATGTGCTCAGTGCTAGTGAAAGTGCTAATATATATTGTGTAGCTTTATGTATATAGTGTAGCTGTAATGCACTAGTAGAGGATAGGACAGTGACAATAGGCTCAGTGCTAGTGAAAGTGCTAATATATATTGTGTAGCTTTATGTATATTGTGTAGCTGTAATGCACTAGTAGAGGATATGACAGTGACAATTTGCTCAGTACTAGTGAAAGTGCTAATATATATTGTGTAGCTTTATGTATATAGTGTAGCTGTAATGCACTAGTAGAGGATATGACAGTGACAATGGGCTCAGTGCTAGTGAAAGTGCTAATATATATTGTGTAGCTTTATGTATATAGTGTAACTGTAATGCACTAGTAGAGGATATGACAGTGACAATGGGCTCAGTGCTAGTGAAAGTGCTAATATATATTGTGTAGCTTTATGTATATAGTGTAGCTGTAATGCACTAGTAGAGGATATGACAGTGACAATGTGCTCAGTGCTAGTGAAAGTGCTAATATATATTGTGTAGCTTTATGTATATAGTGTGGCTGTAATGCACGAGTAGAGGATATGACACTGACAATGGGCTCAGTGCTAGTGAAAGTGCTAATATATATTGTGTAGCTTTATGTATATAGTGTAGCTGTAATGCACTAGTAGAGGATATGACAGTGACAATGTGCTCAGTGCTAGTGAAAGTGCTAATATATATTGTGTAGCTTTATGTATATAGTGTAGCTGTAATGTACTAGTAGAGGATATGACAGTGACAATGTGCTCAGTGCTAGTGAAAGTGCTAATATATATTGTGTAGCTTTATGTATATAGTGTAGCTGTAATGTACTAGTAGAGGATATGACAGTGACAATGTGCTAGTGAAAGTGCTAATATATATTATGTAGCTTTATGTATATAGTGTAGCTGTAATGCACTAGTAGAGGATATGACAGTGACAATGTGCTCAGTGCTAGTGAAAGTGCTAATATATATTGTGTAGCTTTATGTATATAGTGTAGCTGTAATGCACTAGTAGAGGATATGACAGTGACAATGTGCTCAGTGCTAGTGAAAGTGCTAATATATATTGTGTAGCTTTATGTATATAGTGTAGCTGTAATGCACTAGTAGAGGATATGACAGTGACAATGTGCTCAGTGCTAGTGAAAGTGCTAATATATATTGTGTAGCTTTATGTATATAGTGTAGCTGTAATGCACTAGTAGAGGATATGACAGTGACAATGGGCTCAGTGCTAGTGAAAGTGCTAATATATATATAATATTGTGTAGCTTTATGTATATAGTGTAGCTGTAATGCACTAGTAGAGGATATGACAGTGACAATGTGCTCAGTGCTAGTGAAAGTGCTAATATATATTGTGTAGCTTTATGTATATAGTGTAGCTGTAATGCACTAGTAGAGGATATGACAGTGACAATGTGCTCAGTGCTAGTGAAAGTGCTAATATATATTGTGTAGCTTTATATATATATAGTGTAGCTGTAATGCACTAGTAGAGGATATGACAGTGACAATGTGCTCAGTGCTAGTGAAAGTGCTAATATATATTGTGTAGCTTTATGTATATAGTGTAGCTGTAATGCACTAGTAGAGGATATGACAGTGACAATGGGCTCAGTGCTAGTGAAAGTGCTAATATATATTGTGTAGCTTTATGTATATAGTGTAGCTGTAATGCACTAGTAGAGGATATGACAGTGACAATGTGCTCTGTGCTAGTGAAAGTGCTAATATATATTGTGTAGCTTTATGTATATAGTGCAGCTGTAATGCACTAGTAGAGGATATGACAGTGACAATGGGCTCAGTGCTAGTGAAAGTGCTAATATATATTGTGTAGCTTTATGTATATAGTGTAGCTGTAATGCACTAGTAGAGGATATGACAGTGACAATGTGCTCAGTGCTAGTGAAAGTGCTAATATATATTGTGTAGCTTTATGTATATAGTGTAGCTGTAATGCACTAGTAGAGGATATGACAGTGACAATGGGCTCAGTGCTAGTGAAAGTGCTAATATATATTGTGTAGCTTTATGTATATAGTGTAGCTGTAATGCAATAGTAGAGGATATGACAGTGACAATGGGCTCAGTGCTAGTGAAAGTGCTAATATATATTGTGTAGCTTTATATATATAGTGTAGCTTTATGTATATTGTGTAGCTGTAATGCACTAGTAGAGGATATGACAGTGACAATGTGCTCAGTGCTAGTGAAAGTGCTAATATATATTGTGTAGCTTTATGTATATAGTGTAGCTGTAATGCACTAGTAGAGGATATGACAGTGACAATGTGCTCAGTGCTAGTGAAAGTGCTAATATATATTGTGTAGCTTTATGTACATAGTGTAGCTGTAATGCACTAGTAGAGGATATGACAGTGACAATGGGCTCAGTGCTAGTGAAAGTGCTAATATATATTGTGTAGCTTTATGTATATAGTGTAGCTGTAATGCACTAGTAGAGGATATGACAGTGACAATGGGCTCAGTGCTAGTGAAAGTGCTAATATATATTGTGTAGCTTTATGTATATAGTGTAGCTGTAATGCACTAGTAGAGGATATGACAGTGACAATGGGCTCAGTGCTAGTGAAAGTGCTAATATATATTGTGTAGCTTTATGTATATAGTGTAGCTGTAATGCACTAGTAGAGGCTATGACAGTGACAATGTGCTCAGTGCTAGTGAAAGTGCTAATATATATTGTGTAGCTTTATGTATATAGTGCAGCTGTAATGCACTAGTAGAGGATATGACAGTGACAATGTGCTCAGTGCTAGTGAAAGTGCTAATATATATTGTGTAGCTTTATGTATATAGTGTGGCTGTAATGCACGAGTAGAGGATATGACACTGACAATGGGCTCAGTGCTAGTGAAAGTGCTAATATATATTGTGTAGCTTTATGTATATAGTGTAGCTGTAATGCACTAGTAGAGGATATGACAGTGACAATGTGCTCAGTGCTAGTGAAAGTGCTAATATATATTGTGTAGCTTTATGTATATAGTGTAGCTGTAATGTACTAGTAGAGGATATGACAGTGACAATGTGCTCAGTGCTAGTGAAAGTGCTAATATATATTGTGTAGCTTTATGTATATAGTGTAGCTGTAATGTACTAGTAGAGGATATGACAGTGACAATGTGCTAGTGAAAGTGCTAATATATATTATGTAGCTTTATGTATATAGTGTAGCTGTAATGCACTAGTAGAGGATATGACAGTGACAATGTGCTCAGTGCTAGTGAAAGTGCTAATATATATTGTGTAGCTTTATGTATATAGTGTAGCTGTAATGCACTAGTAGAGGATATGACAGTGACAATGTGCTCAGTGCTAGTGAAAGTGCTAATATATATTGTGTAGCTTTATGTATATAGTGTAGCTGTAATGCACTAGTAGAGGATATGACAGTGACAATGTGCTCAGTGCTAGTGAAAGTGCTAATATATATTGTGTAGCTTTATGTATATAGTGTAGCTGTAATGCACTAGTAGAGGATATGACAGTGACAATGGGCTCAGTGCTAGTGAAAGTGCTAATATATATATAATATTGTGTAGCTTTATGTATATAGTGTAGCTGTAATGCACTAGTAGAGGATATGACAGTGACAATGTGCTCAGTGCTAGTGAAAGTGCTAATATATATTGTGTAGCTTTATGTATATAGTGTAGCTGTAATGCACTAGTAGAGGATATGACAGTGACAATGTGCTCAGTGCTAGTGAAAGTGCTAATATATATTGTGTAGCTTTATATATATAGTGTAGCTGTAATGCACTAGTAGAGGATATGACAGTGACAATGTGCTCAGTGCTAGTGAAAGTGCTAATATATATTGTGTAGCTTTATGTATATAGTGTAGCTGTAATGCACTAGTAGAGGATATGACAGTGACAATGGGCTCAGTGCTAGTGAAAGTGCTAATATATATTGTGTAGCTTTATGTATATAGTGTAGCTGTAATGCACTAGTAGAGGATATGACAGTGACAATGTGCTCTGTGCTAGTGAAAGTGCTAATATATATTGTGTAGCTTTATGTATATAGTGCAGCTGTAATGCACTAGTAGAGGATATGATAGTGACAATGGGCTCAGTGCTAGTGAAAGTGCTAATATATATAGTGTAGCTTTATGTATATAGTGTAGCTGTAATGCACTAGTAGAGGATATGACAGTGACAATGTGCTCAGTGCTAGTGAAAGTGCTAATATATATTGTGTAGCTTTATGTATATAGTGTAGCTGTAATGCACTAGCAGAGGATATGACAGTGACAATGTGCTCAGTGCTAGTGAAAGTGCTAATATATATTGTGTAGCTTTATGTATATAGTGTAGCTGTAATGCACTAGTAGAGGATATGACAGTGACAATGTGCTCAGTGCTAGTGAAAGTGCTAATATATATAGTGTAGATTTATGTATATAGTGTAGCTAAAATGCACTAGTAGAGGATATGACAGTGACAATGTGCTCAGTGCTAGTGAAAGTGCTAATATATATTGTGTAGCTTTATGTATATTGTGTAGCTGTAATGCACTAGTAGAGGATATGACAGTGACAATGTGCTCAGTGCTAGTGAAAGTGCTAATATATATTGTGTAGCTTTATGTATATAGTGTAGCTGTAATGCACTAGTAGAGGATATGACAGTGACAATTGGCTCAGTGCTAGTGAAAGTGCTAATATATATAGTGTAGCTTTATGTATATAGTGTAGCTGTAATGCACTAGTAGAGGATATGACAGTGACAATGGGCTCAGTGCTAGTGAAAGTGCTAATATATATTGTGTAGCTTTATGTATATAGTGTAGCTGTAATGCACTAGTAGAGGATATGACAGTGACAATGGGCTCAGTGCTAGTGAAAGTGCTAATATATATTGTGTAGCTTTATGTATATAGTGTAGCTGTAATGCACTAGTAGAGGATATGACAGTGACAATGTGCTCAGTGCTAGTGAAAGTGCTAATATATATTGTGTAGCTTTATGTATATAGTGTAGCTGTAATGCACTAGTAGAGGATATGACAGTGACAATGGGCTCAGTGCTAGTGAAAGTGCTAATATATATTGTGTAGCTTTATGTATATAGTGTAGCTGTAATGCACTAGTAGAGGATATGACAGTGACAATGGGCTCAGTGCTAGTGAAAGTGCTAATATATATTGTGTAGCTTTATGTATATAGTGTAGCTGTAATGCACTAGTAGAGGATATGACAGTGACAATGTGCTCAGTGCTAGTGAAAGTGCTAATATATATAGTGTAGCTTTATGTATATAGTGTAGCTGTAATGCACTAGTAGAGGCTATGACAGTGACAATGTGCTCAGTGCTAGTGAAAGTGCTAATATATATTGTGTAGCTTTATGTATATAGTGTAGCTGTAATGCACTAGCAGAGGATATGACAGTGACAATGTGCTCAGTGCTAGTGAAAGTGCTAATATATATTGTGTAGCTTTATGTATATAGTGTAGCTGTAATGTACTAGTAGAGGATATAACAGTGACAATGTGCTCAGTGCTAGTGAAAGTGCTAATATATATTGTGTAGCTTTATGTATATAGTGTAGCTGTAATGCACTAGTAGAGGATATGACAGTGACAATGTGCTCAGTGCTAGTGAAAGTGCTAATATATATTGTGTAGCTTTATGTATATAGTGTAGCTGTAATGCACTAGTAGAGGATATGACAGTGACAATGGGCTCAGTGCTAGTGAAAGTGCTAATATATATTGTGTAGCTTTATGTATATAGTGTAGCTGTAATGCACTAGTAGAGGATATGACAGTGACAATGTGCTCAGTGCTAGTGAAAGTGCTAATATATATTGTGTAGCTTTATGTATATAGTGTAGCTGTAATGCACTAGTAGAGGATATGACAGTGACAATGTGCTCAGTGCTAGTGAAAGTGCTAATATATATTGTGTAGCTTTATGTATATAGTGTAGCTGTAATGCACTAGTAGAGGATATGACAGTGACAATGTGCTCAGTGCTAGTGAAAGTGCTAATATATATTGTGTAGCTTTATGTATATAGTGTAGCTGTAATGCACTAGTAGAGGATATGACAGTGACAATGTGCTCAGTGCTAGTGAAAGTGCTAATATATATTGTGTAGCTTTATGTATATTGTGTAGCTGTAATGCACTAGTAGAGGATATGACAGTGACAATTTGCTCAGTGCTAGTGAAAGTGCTAATATATATTGTGTAGCTTTATGTATATAGTGTTGCTGTAATGCACTAGTAGAGGATATGACAGTGACAATGGGCTCAGTGCTAGTGAAAGTGCTAATATATATTGTGTAGCTTTATGTATATAGTGTAGCTGTAATGCACTAGTAGAGGATATGACAGTGACAATGTGCTCAGTGCTAGTGAAAGTGCTAATATATATTGTGTAGCTTTATGTATATAGTGTAGCTGTAATGCACTAGTAGAGGATATGACAGTGACAATGTGCTCAGTGCTAGTGAAAGTGCTAATATATATTGTGTAGCTTTATGTATATAGTGTAGCTGTAATGCACTAGTAGAGGATATGACAGTGACAATGGGCTCAGTGCTAGTGAAAGTGCTAATATATATTGTGTAGCTTTATGTATATAGTGTAGCTGTAATGCACTAGTAGAGGATATGACAGTGACAATGTGCTCAGTGCTATTGAAAGTGCTAATATATATTGTGTAGCTTTATGTATATAGTGTAGCTGTAATGCACTAGTAGAGGATATGACAGTGACAATGTGCTCAGTGCTAGTGAAAGTGCTAATATATATTGTGTAGCTTTATGTATATAGTGTAGCTGTAATGCACTAGTAGAGGATATGACAGTGACAATGGGCTCAGTGCTAGTGAAAGTGCTAATATATATTGTGTAGCTTTATGTATATAGTGTAGCTGTAATGCACTAGTAGAGGATATGACAGTGACAATGTGCTCAGTGCTAGTGAAAGTGCTAATATATATTGTGTAGCTTTATGTATATATTGTGTAGCTTTATGTATATAGTGTAGCTGTAATGCACTAGTAGAGGATATGACAGTGACAATGTGCTCAGTGCTAGTGAAAGTGCTAATATATATTGTGTAGCTTTATGTATATAGTGTAGCTGTAATGCACTAGTAGAGGATATGACAGTGACAATGTGCTCAGTGCTAGTGAAAGTGCTAATATATAGTGTGTAGCTTTATGTATATTGTGTAGCTGTAATGCACTAGTCGAGGATATGACAGTGACAATTTGCTCAGTGCTAGTGAAAGTGCTAATATATATTGTGTAGCTTTATGTATATAGTGTAGCTGTAATGCACTAGTAGAGGATATGACAGTGACAATGTGCTCAGTGCTAGTGAAAGTGCTAATATATATATTGTGTAGCTTTATGTATATAGTGTAGCTGTAATGCACTAGTAGAGGATATGACAGTGACAATGTGCTCAGTGCTAGTGAAAGTGCTAATATATATTGTGTAGCTTTATGTATATAGTGTAGCTGTAATGCACTAGTAGAGGATATGACAGTGACAATGGGCTCAGTGCTAGTGAAAGTGCTAATATATATTGTGTAGCTTTATGTATATAGTGTAGCTGTAATGCACTAGTAGAGGATATGACAGTGACAATGTGCTCAGTGCTAGTGAAAGTGCTAATATATATTGTGTAGCTTTATGTATATAGTGTAGCTGTAATGCACTAGTAGAGGATATGACAGTGACAATGGGCTCAGTGCTAGTGAAAGTGCTAATATATATTGTGTAGCTTTATGTATATAGTGTAGCTGTAATGCACTAGTAGAGGATATGACAGTGACAATGGGCTCAGTGCTAGTGAAAGTGCTAATATATATCGTGTAGCTTTATGTATATAGTGTAGCTGTAATGCACTAGTAGAGGATATGACAGTGACAATGTGCTCAGTGCTAGTGAAAGTGCTAATATATATTGTGTAGCTTTATGTATATAGTGTAGCTGTAATGCACTAGTAGAGGATATGACAGTGACAATGTGCTCAGTGCTAGTGAAAGTGCTAATATATATTGTGTAGCTTTATGTATATAGTGCAACTGTAATGCACTAGTAGAGGATATTACAGTGACAATGTGCTCAGTGCTAGTGAAAGTGCTAATATATATTGTGTAGCTTTATGTATATAGTGTAGCTGTAATGTACTAGTAGAGGATATGACAGTGACAATGTGCTCAGTGCTAGTGAAAGTGCTAATATATATTGTGTAGCTTTATGTATATAATGCAGCTGTAATGCACTAGTAGAGGATATGGCAGTGACAATGTGCTCAGTGCTAGTGAAAGTGCTAATGTATATTGTGTAGCTTTATGTATATAGTGTAGCTGTAATGCACTAGTAGAGGATATGACAGTGACAATGTGCTCAGTGCTAGTGAAAGTGCTAATATATATTGTGTAGCTTTATGTATATAGGGTAGCTGTTATGCACTAGTAGAGGATATGAAAGTGACAATGGGCTCAGTGCTAGTGAAAGTGCTAATATATATTGTGTAGCTTTATGTATATAGTGCAGCTGTAATGCACTAGTAGAGGATATGACTGACAATGTGCTCAGTGCTAGTGAAAGTGCTAATATATATTGTGTAGCTTTATGTATATAGTGTAGCTGTAATGTACTAGTAGAGGCTATGACAGTGACAATGTGCTCAGTGCTAGTGAAAGTGCTAATATATATTGTGTAGCTTTATGTATATAGTGTAGCTGTAATGCACTAGTAGAGGATATGACAGTGACAATGTGCTCAGTGCTAGTGAAAGTGCTAATATATATTGTGTAGCTTTATGTATATTGTGTAGCTGTAATGCACTAGTAGAGGATAGGACAGTGACAATAGGCTCAGTGCTAGTGAAAGTGCTAATATATATTGTGTAGCTTTATGTATATTGTGTAGCTGTAATGCACTAGTAGAGGATATGACAGTGACAATTTGCTCAGTGCTAGTGAAAGTGCTAATATATATTGTGTAGCTTTATGTATATAGTGTAGCTGTAATGCACTAGTAGAGGATATGACAGTGACAATGTGCTCAGTGCTAGTGAAAGTGCTAATATATATATTGTGTAGCTTTATGTATATAGTGTAGCTGTAATGCACTAGTAGAGGATATGACAGTGACAATGTGCTCAGTGCTAGTGAAAGTGCTAATATATATTGTGTAGCTTTATGTATATAGTGTAGCTGTAATGCACTAGTAGAGGATATGACAGTGACAATGGGCTCAGTGCTAGTGAAAGTGCTAATATATATTATGTAGCTTTATGTATATAGTGTAGCTGTAATGCACTAGTAGAGGATATGACAGTGACAATGGGCTCAGTGCTAGTGAAAGTGCTAATATATATCGTGTAGCTTTATGTATATAGTGTAGCTGTAATGCACTAGTAGAGGATATGACAGTGACAATGTGCTCAGTGCTAGTGAAAGTGCTAATATATATTGTGTAGCTTTATGTATATAGTGTAGCTGTAATGCACTAGTAGATGATATGACAGTGACAATGTGCTCAGTGCTAGTGAAAGTGCTAATATATATTGTGTAGCTTTATGTATATAGTGTAACTGTAATGCACTAGTAGAGGATATGACAGTGACAATGTGCTCAGTGCTAGTGAAAGTGCTAATATATATTGTGTAGCTTTATGTATATAGTGTAGCTGTAATGCACTAGTAGAGGATATGACAGTGACAATGGGCTCAGTGCTAGTGAAAGTGCTAATATATATTGTGTAGCTTTATGTATATAGTGCAGCTGTAATGCACTAGTAGAGGATATGACAGTGACAATGGGCTCAGTGCTAGTGAAAGTGCTAATATATATTGTGTAGCTTTATGTATATAGTGCAGCTGTAATGCACTAGTAGAGGATATGACAGTGACAATGTGCTCAGTGCTAGTGAAAGTGCTAATATATATTGTGTAGCTTTATGTATATAGTGTAGCTGTAATGTACTAGTAGAGGATATGACAGTGACAATGTGCTCAGTGCTAGTGAAAGTGCTAATATATATTGTGTAGCTTTATGTATATAATGCAGCTGTAATGCACTAGTAGAGGATATGGCAGTGACAATGTGCTCAGTGCTAGTGAAAGTGCTAATGTATATTGTGTAGCTTTATGTATATAGTGTAGCTGTAATGCACTAGTAGAGGATATGACAGTGACAATGTGCTCAGTGCTAGTGAAAGTGCTAATATATATTGTGTAGCTTTATGTATATAGTGTAGCTGTAATGCACTAGTAGAGGATATGAAAGTGACAATGGGCTCAGTGCTAGTGAAAGTGCTAATATATATTGTGTAGCTTTATGTATATAGTGTAGCTGTAATGCACTAGTAGAGGATATGACAGTGACAATGTGCTCAGTGCTAGTGAAAGTGCTAATATATATTGTGTAGCTTTATATATATAGTATAGCTGTAATGCACTAGTAGAGGATATGACAGTGACAATGTGCTCAGTGCTAGTGAAAGTGCTAATATATATTGTGTAGCTTTATGTATATAGTGTAGCTGTAATGCACTAGTAGAGGATATGACAGTGACAATGGGCTCAGTGCTAGTGAAAGTGCTAATATATATTGTGTAGCTTTATGTATATAGTGTAGCTGTAATGCACTAGTAGAGGATATGACAGTGACAATGTGCTCTGTGCTAGTGAAAGTGCTAATATATATTGTGTAGCTTTATGTATATAGTGCAGCTTGATGCACTAGTAGAGGATATGACAGTGACAATGGGCTCAGTGCTAGTGAAAGTGCTAATATATATTGTGTAGCTTTATGTATATAGTGTAGCTGTAATGCACTAGTAGAGGATATGACAGTGACAATGTGCTCAGTGCTAGTGAAAGTGCTAATATATATTGTGTAGCTTTATGTATATAGTGTAGCTGTAATGCACTAGTAGAGGATATGACAGTGACAATGGGCTCAGTGCTAGTGAAAGTGCTAATATATATTGTGTAGCTTTATGTATATAGTGTAGCTGTAATGCACTAGTAGAGGATATGACAGTGACAATGGGCTCAGTGCTAGTGAAAGTGCTAATATATATTGTGTAGCTTTATATATATAGTGTAGCTTTATGTATATTGTGTAGCTGTAATGCACTAGTAGAGGATATGACAGTGACATTGTGCTCAGTGCTAGTGAAAGTGCTAATATATATTGTGTAGCTTTATGTATATAGTGTAGCTGTAATGCACTAGTAGAGGATATGACAGTGACAATGTGCTCAGTGCTAGTGAAAGTACTAATATATATTGTGTAGCTTCATGTACATAGTGTAGCTGTAATGCACTAGTAGAGGATATGACAGTGACAATGGGCTCAGTGCTAGTGAAAGTGCTAATATATATTGTGTAGCTTTATGTATATAGTGTAGCTGTAATGCACTAGTAGAGGATATGACAGTGACAATGGGCTCAGTGCTAGTGAAAGTGCTAATATATATTGTGTAGCTTTATGTATATAGTGTAGCTGTAATGCACTAGTAGAGGATATGACAGTGACAATGGGCTCAGTGCCAGTGAAAGTGCTAATATATATTGTGTAGCTTTATGTATATAGTGTAGCTGTAATGCACTAGTAGAGGATATGACAGTGACAATGTGCTCAGTGCTAGTGAAAGTGCTAATATATATTGTGTAGCTTTATGTATATAGTGTAGCTGTAATGCACTAGTAGAGGATATGACAGTGACAATGTGCTCAGTGCTAGTGAAAGTGCTAATATATATTGTGTAGCTTTATGTATATAGTGTAGCTGTAATGCACTAGTAGAGGATATGATAGTGACAATGGGCTCAGTGCTAGTGAAAGTGCTAATATATATAGTGTAGCTTTATGTATATAGTGTAGCTGTAATGCACTAGTAGAGGATATGACAGTGACAATGTGCTCAGTGCTAGTGAAAGTGCTAATATATATTGTGTAGCCTTATGTATATAGTGTAGCTGTAATGCACTAGCAGAGGATATGACAGTGACAATATGCTCAGTGCTAGTGAAAGTGCTAATATATATTGTGTAGCTTTATGTATATAGTGTAGCTGTAATGCACTAGTAGAGGATATGACAGTGACAATGTGCTCAGTGCTAGTGAAAGTGCTAATATATATAGTGTAGATTTATGTATATAGTGTAGCTGTAATGCACTAGTAGAGGATATGACAGTGACAATGTGCTCAGTGCTAGTGAAAGTGCTAATATATATTGTGTAGCTTTATGTATATAGTGTAGCTGTAATGCACTAGTAGAGGATATGACAGTGACAATGGGCTCAATGCTAGTGAAAGTGCTAATATATATTGTGTAGCTTTATGTATATAGTGTAGCTGTAATGCACTAGTAGAGGATATGACAGTGACAATTGGCTCAGTGCTAGTGAAAGTGCTAATATATATAGTGTAGCTTTATGTATATAGTGTAGCTGTAATGCACTAGTAGAGGATATGACAGTGACAATGGGCTCAGTGCTAGTGAAAGTGCTAATATATATTGTGTAGCTTTATGTATATAGTGTAGCTGTAATGCACTAGTAGAGGATATGACAGTGACAATGGGCTCAGTGCTAGTGAAAGTGCTAATATATATTGTGTAGCTTTATGTATATAGTGTAGCTGTAATGCACTAGTAGAGGATATGACAGTGACAATGTGCTCAGTGCTAGTGAAAGTGCTAATATATATTGTGTAGCTTTATGTATATAGTGTAGCTGTAATGCACTAGTAGAGGATATGACAGTGACAATGGGCTCAGTGCTAGTGAAAGTGCTAATATATATTGTGTAGCTTTATGTATATAGTGTAGCTGTAATGCACTAGTAGAGGATATGACAGTGGCAATGGGCTCAGTGCTAGTGAAAGTGCTAATATATATTGTGTAGCTTTATGTATATAGTGTAGCTGTAATGCACTAGTAGAGGATATGACAGTGACAATGTGCTCAGTGCTAGTGAAAGTGCTAATATATATAGTGTAGCTTTATGTATATAGTGTAGCTGTAATGCACTAGTAGAGGCTATGACAGTGACAATGTGCTCAGTGCTAGTGAAAGTGCTAATATATATTGTGTAGCTTTATGTATATAGTGTAGCTGTAATGCACTAGTAGAGGATATGACAGTGACAATGTGCTCAGTGCTAGTGAAAGTGCTAATATATATTGTGTAACTTTATTTATATATAGTGCAGCTGTAATGCACTAGTAGAGGATATGACAGTGACAATGGGCTCAGTGCCAGTGAAAGTGCTAATATATATTGTGTAGCTTTATGTATATAGTGTAGCTGTAATGCACTAGCAGAGGATATGACAGTGACAATGTGCTCAGTGCTAGTGAAAGTGCTAATATATATTGTGTAGCTTTATGTATATAGTGTAGCTTTAATGCACTAGTAGAGTATATGACAGTGACAATGTGCTCAGTGCTAGTGAAAGTGCTAATATATATTGTGTAGCTTTATGTATATAGTGTAGCTGTAATGCACTAGTAGAGGATATGACAGTGACAATGTGCTCAGTGCTAGTGAAAGTGCTAATATATATTGTGTAGCTTTATGTATATAGTGTAGCTGTAATGCACTAGTAGAGGATATGACAGTGACAATGTGCTCAGTGCTAGTGAAAGTGCTACTATATATTGTGTAGCTTTATGTATATAGTGTAGCTGTAATGCACTAGTAGAGGATAGGACAGTGACAATAGGCTCAGTGCTAGTGAAAGTGCTAATATATATTGTGTAGCTTTATGTATATTGTGTAGCTGTAATGCACTAGTAGAGGATATGACAGTGACAATTTGCTCAGTGCTAGTGAAAGTGCTAATATATATTGTGTAGCTTTATGTATATAGTGTAGCTGTAATGCACTAGTAGAGGATATGACAGTGACAATGGGCTCAGTGCTAGTAAAAGTGCTAATATATATTGTGTAGCTTTATGTATATAGTGTAGCTGTAATGCACTAGTAGAGGATATGACAGTGACAATGTGCTCAGTGCTAGTGAAAGTGCTAATATATATTGTGTAGCTTTATGTATATAGTGTAGCTGTAATGCACTAGTAGAGGATATGACAGTGACAATGTGCTCAGTGCTAGTGAAAGTGCTAATATATATATTGTGTAGCTTTATGTATATAGTGTAGCTGTAATGCACTAGTAGAGGATATGACAGTGACAATGTGCTCAGTGCTAGTGAAAGTGCTAATATATATTGTGTAGCTTTATGTATATAGTGTAGCTGTAATGCACTAGTAGAGGATATGACAGTGACAATGGGCTCAGTGCTAGTAAAAGTGCTAATATATATTGTGTAGCTTTATGTATATAGTGTAGCTGTAATGCACTAGTAGAGGATATGACAGTGACAATGTGCTCAGTGCTAGTGAAAGTGCTAATATATATTGTGTAGCTTTATGTATATAGTGTAACTGTAATGCACTAGTAGAGGATATGACAGTGACAATGGGCTCAGTGCTAGTGAAAGTGCTAATATATATAGTGTAGCTTTATGTATATAGTGTAGCTGTAATGCACTAGTAGAGGATATGACAGTGACAATGTGCTCAGTGCTAGTGAAAGTGCTAATATATATTGTGTAGCTTTATGTATATAGTGTAGCTGTAATGCACTAGCAGAGGATATGACAGTGACAATGTGCTCAGTGCTAGTGAAAGTGCTAATATATATTGTGTAGCTTTATGTATATAGTGTAGCTGTAATGCACTAGTAGAGGATATGACAGTGACAATGTGCTCAGTGCTAGTGAAAGTGCTAATATATATTGTGTAGCTTTATGTATATAGTGTAGCTGTAATGCACTAGTAGAGGATATGACAGTGACAATGGGCTCAGTGCTAGTGAAAGTGCTAATATATATTGTGTAGCTTTATGTATATAGTGTAGCTGTAATGCACTAGTAGAGGATATGACAGTGGCAATGGGCTCAGTGCTAGTGAAAGTGCTAATATATATTGTGTAGCTTTATGTATATAGTGTAGCTGTAATGCACTAGTAGAGGATATGACAGTGACAATGTGCTCAGTGCTAGTGAAAGTGCTAATATATATAGTGTAGCTTTATGTATATAGTGTAGCTGTAATGCACTAGTAGAGGCTATGACAGTGACAATGTGCTCAGTGCTAGTGAAAGTGCTAATATATATTGTGTAGCTTTATGTATATAGTGTAGCTGTAATGCACTAGTAGAGGATATGACAGTGACAATGTGCTCAGTGCTAGTGAAAGTGCTAATATATATTGTGTAACTTTATTTATATATAGTGCAGCTGTAATGCACTAGTAGAGGATATGACAGTGACAATGGGCTCAGTGCTAGTGAAAGTGCTAATATATATTGTGTAGCTTTATGTATATAGTGTAGCTGTAATGCACTAGCAGAGGATATGACAGTGACAATGTGCTCAGTGCTAGTGAAAGTGCTAATATATATTGTGTAGCTTTATGTATATAGTGTAGCTGTAATGCACTAGTAGAGGATATGACAGTGACAATGTGCTCAGTGCTAGTGAAAGTGCTAATATATATTGTGTAGCTTTATGTATATAGTGTAGCTGTAATGCACTAGTAGAGGATATGACAGTGACAATGTGCTCAGTGCTAGTGAAAGTGCTAATATATATTGTGTAGCTTTATGTATATAGTGTAGCTGTAATGCACTAGTAGAGGATATGACAGTGACAATGTGCTCAGTGCTAGTGAAAGTGCTACTATATATTGTGTAGCTTTATGTATATAGTGTAGCTGTAATGCACTAGTAGAGGATAGGACAGTGACAATAGGCTCAGTGCTAGTGAAAGTGCTAATATATATTGTGTAGCTTTATGTATATTGTGTAGCTGTAATGCACTAGTAGAGGATATGACAGTGACAATTTGCTCAGTGCTAGTGAAAGTGCTAATATATATTGTGTAGCTTTATGTATATAGTGTAGCTGTAATGCACTAGTAGAGGATATGACAGTGACAATGGGCTCAGTGCTAGTAAAAGTGCTAATATATATTGTGTAGCTTTATGTATATAGTGTAGCTGTAATGCACTAGTAGAGGATATGACAGTGACAATGTGCTCAGTGCTAGTGAAAGTGCTAATATATATTGTGTAGCTTTATGTATATAGTGTAGCTGTAATGCACTAGTAGAGGATATGACAGTGACAATGTGCTCAGTGCTAGTGAAAGTGCTAATATATATATTGTGTAGCTTTATGTATATAGTGTAGCTGTAATGCACTAGTAGAGGATATGACAGTGACAATGTGCTCAGTGCTAGTGAAAGTGCTAATATATATTGTGTAGCTTTATGTATATAGTGTAGCTGTAATGCACTAGTAGAGGATATGACAGTGACAATGGGCTCAGTGCTAGTAAAAGTGCTAATATATATTGTGTAGCTTTATGTATATAGTGTAGCTGTAATGCACTAGTAGAGGATATGACAGTGACAATGTGCTCAGTGCTAGTGAAAGTGCTAATATATATTGTGTAGCTTTATGTATATAGTGTAACTGTAATGCACTAGTAGAGGATATGACAGTGACAATGGGCTCAGTGCTAGTGAAAGTGCTAATATATATTGTGTAGCTTTATGTATATAGTGTAGCTGTAATGCACTAGTAGAGGATATGACAGTGACAATGTGCTCAGTGCTAGTGAAAGTGCTAATATATATTGTGTAACTTTATTTATATATAGTGCAGCTGTAATGCACTAGTAGAGGATATGACAGTGACAATGGGCTCAGTGCCAGTGAAAGTGCTAATATATATTGTGTAGCTTTATGTATATAGTGTAGCTGTAATGCACTAGCAGAGGATATGACAGTGACAATGTGCTCAGTGCTAGTGAATGTGCTAATATATATTGTGTAGCTTTATGTAGATAGTGTAGCTGTAATGCACTAGTAGAGGATATGACAGTGACAATGTTCTCAGTGCTAGTGAAAGTGCTAATATATATTGTGTAGCTTTATGTATATAGTGTAGCTGTAATGCACTAGTAGAGGATATGACAGTGACAATGTGCTCAGTGCTAGTGAAAGTGCTAATATATATTGTGTAGCTTTATGTATATAGTGTAGCTGTAATGCACTAGTAGAGGATATGACAGTGACAATGTGCTCAGTGCTAGTGAAAGTGCTAATATATATTGTGTAGCTTTATGTATATAGTGTAGCTGTAATGCACTAGTAGAGGATATGACAGTGACAATGGGCTCAGTGCTAGTGAAAGTGCTAATATATATTGTGTAGCTTTATGTATATAGTGTAGCTGTAATGCACTAGTAGAGGATATGACAGTGACAATGGGCTCAGTGCTAGTGAAAGTGCTAATATATATTGTGTAGCTTTATGTATATAGTGTAGCTGTAATGCACTAGTAGAGGATATGACAGTGACAATGGGCTCAGTGCTAGTGAAAGTGCTAATATATATTGTGTAGCTTTATGTATATAGTGTAGCTGTAATGCACTAGTAGAGGATATGACAGTGACAATGGGCTCAGTGCTAGTGAAAGTGCTAATATATATCGTGTAGCTTTATGTATATAGTGTAGCTGTAATGCACTAGTAGAGGATATGACAGTGACAATGTGCTCAGTGCTAGTGAAAGTGCTAATATATATCGTGTAGCTTTATGTATATAGTGTAGCTGTAATGCACTAGTAGAGGATATGACAGTGACAATGTGCTCAGTGCTAGTGAAAGTGCTAATATATATTGTGTAGCTTTATGTATATAGTGTAACTGTAATGCACTAGTAGAGGATATGACAGTAACAATGTGCTCAGTGCTAGTGAAAGTGCTAATATATATTGTGTAGCTTTATGTATATAGTGTAGCTGTAATGCACTAGTAGAGGATATGACAGTGACAATGGGCTCAGTGCTAGTGAAAGTGCTAATATATATTGTGTAGCTTTATGTATATAGTGCAGCTGTAATGCACTAGTAGAGGATATGACAGTGACAATGGGCTCAGTGCTAGTGAAAGTGCTAATATATATTGTGTAGCTTTATGTATATAGTGTAGCTGTAATGTACTAGTAGAGGATATGACAGTGACAATGTGCTCAGTGCTAGTGAAAGTGCTAATATATATTGTGTAGCTTTATGTATATAGTGTAGCTGTAATGCACTAGTAGAGGATATGACAGTGACAATGTGCTCAGTGCTAGTGAAAGTGCTAATATATATTGTGTAGCTTTATGTATATAGTGCAGCTGTAATGCACTAGTAGAGGATATGACTGACAATGTGCTCAGTGCTAGTGAAAGTGCTAATATATATTGTGTAGCTTTATGTATATAGTGTAGCTGTAATGTACTAGTAGAGGCTATGACAGTGACAATGTGCTCAGTGCTAGTGAAAGTGCTAATATATATTGTGTAGCTTTATGTATATAGTGTAGCTGTAATGCACTAGTAGAGGACATGACAGTGACAATGTGCTCAGTGCTAGTGAAAGTGCTAATATATATTGTGTAGCTTTATGTATATAGTGTAGCTGTAATGCACTAGTAGAGGATAGGACAGTGACAATAGGCTCAGTGCTAGTGAAAGTGCTAATATATATTGTGTAGCTTTATGTATATAGGGTAGCTGTAATGCACTAGTAGAGGATATGAAAGTGACAATGGGCTCAGTGCTAGTGAAAGTGCTAATATATATTGTGTAGCTTTATGTATATAGTGCAGCTGTAATACACTAGTAGAGGATATGACTGACAATGTGCTCAGTGCTAGTGAAAGTGCTAATATATATTGTGTAGCTTTATGTATATAGTGTAGCTGTAATGCACTAGTAGAGGATATGACAGTGACAATGTGCTCAGTGCTAGTGAAAGTGCTAATATATATTGTGTAGCTTTATGTATATAGTGTAGCTGTAATGCACTAGTAGAGGATATGACAGTGACAATGTGCTCAGTGCTAGTGAAAGTGCTAATATATATTGTGTAGCTTTATGTATATAGTGTAGCTGTAATGCACTAGTAGAGGATATGACAGTGACAATGTGCTCAGTGCTAGTGAAAGTGCTAATATATATTGTGTAGCTTTATGTATATAGTGTAGCTGTAATGCACTAGTAGAGGATATGACAGTGACAATGCTCAGTGCTAGTGAAAGTGCTAATATATATTGTGTAGCATTATGTATATAGTGTAGCTGTAATGCACTAGTAGAGGATATGACAGTGACAATGTGCTCAGTGCTAGTGAAAGTGCTAATATATATTGTGTAGCTTTATGTATATTGTGTAGCTGTAATGCACTAGTAGAGGATATGACAGTGACAATTTGCTCAGTGCTAGTGAAAGTGCTAATATATATTGTGTAGCTTTATGTATATAGTGTAGCTGTAATGCACTAGTAGAGGATATGACAGTGACAATGTGCTCAGTGCTAGTGAAAGTGCTAATATATATTGTGTAGCTTTATGTATATTGTGTAGCTGTAATGCACTAGTAGAGGATATGACAGTGACAATTTGCTCAGTGCTAGTGAAAGTGCTAATATATATTATGTAGCTTTATGTATATAGTGTAGCTGTAATGCACTAGTAGAGGATATGACAGTGACAATGTGCTCAGTGCTAGTGAAAGTGCTAATATATATTGTGTAGCTTTATGTATATTGTGTAGCTGTAATGCACTAGTAGAGGATATGACAGTGACAATTTGCTCAGTGCTAGTGAAAGTGCTAATATATATTGTGTAGCTTTATGTATATAGTGTAGCTGTAATGCACTAGTAGAGGATATGACAGTGACAATGTGCTCAGTGCTAGTGAAAGTGCTAATATATATATTGTGTAGCTTTATGTATATAGTGTAGCTGTAATGCACTAGTAGAGGATATGACAGTGACAATGTGCTCAGTGCTAGTGAAAGTGCTAATATATATTGTGTAGCTTTATGTATATAGTGTAGCTGTAATGCACTAGTAGAGGATATGACAGTGACAATGGGCTCAGTGCTAGTGAAAGTGCTAATATATATTGTGTAGCTTTATGTATATAGTGTAGCTGTAATGCACTAGTAGAAGATATGACAGTGACAATGTGCTCAGTGCTAGTGAAAGTGCTAATATATATTGTGTAGCTTTATGTATATAGTGTAGCTGTAATGCACTAGTAGAGGATATGACAGTGACAATGTGCTCAGTGCTAGTGAAAGTGCTAATATATATTGTGTAGCTTTATGTATATAGTGCAGCTGTAATGCACTAGTAGAGGATATGACAGTGACAATGTGCTCAGTGCTAGTGAAAGTGCTAATATATATTGTGTAGCTTTATGTATATAGTGTAGCTGTAATGCACTAGTAGAGGATATGACAGTGACAATGTGCTCAGTGCTAGTGAAAGTGCTAATATATATTGTGTAGCTTTATGTATATAGTGTAGCTGTAATGCACTAGTAGAGGATATGACAGTGACAATGTGCTCAGTGCTAGTGAAAGTGCTAATATATATTGTGTAGCTTTATGTATATAGTGCAGCTGTAATGCACTAGTAGAGGATATGACAGTGACAATGTGCTCAGTGCTAGTGAAAGTGCTAATATATATTGTGTAGCTTTATGTATATAGTGCAGCTGTAATGCACTAGTAGAGGATATGACAGTGACAATGTGCTCAGTGCTAGTGAAAGTGCTAATATATATTGTGTAGCTTTATGTATATAGTGTAGCTGTAATGCACTAGTAGAGGATATGACAGTGACAATGTGCTCAGTGCTAGTGAAAGTGCTAATATATATTGTGTAGCTTTATGTATATAGTGTAGCTGTAATGCACTAGTAGAGGATATGACAGTGACAATGGGCTCAGTGCTAGTGAAAGTGCTAATATATATTGTGTAGCTTTATGTATATAGTGTAGCTGTAATGCACTAGTAGAGGATATGACAGTGACAATGTGCTCAGTGCTAGTGAAAGTGCTAATATATATTGTGTAGCTTTATGTATATAGTGTAGCTGTAATGCACTAGTAGAGGATATGACAGTGACAATGTGCTCAGTGCCAGTGAATGTGCTAATATATATTGTGTAGCTTTATGTATATAGTGTAACTGTAATGCACTAATAGAGGATATGACAGTGACAATGTGCTCAGTGCCAGTGAAAGTGCTAATATATATTGTGTAGCTTTATGTATATAGTGTAGCTGTAATGCACTAGTAGAGGATATGACAGTGATAATGTGCTCAGTGCTAGTGAAAGTGCTAATATATATTGTGTAGCTTTATGTATATAGTGTAGCTGTAATGCACTAGTAGAGGATATGACAGTGACAATGGGCTCAGTGCTAGTGAAAGTGCTAATATATATTGTGTAGCTTTATGTATATAGTGTGGCTGTAATGATTAAGTAGAGGATATGACAGTGACAATGGGCTCAGTGCTAGTGAAAGTGCTAATATATATTGTGTAGCTTTATGTATATAGTGCAGCTGTAATGCACTAGTAGAGGATATGACAGTGACAATGGGCTCAGTGCTAGTGAAAGTGCTAATATATATTGTGTAGCTTTATGTATATAGTGTAGCTGTAATGCACTAGTAGAGGATATGACAGTGACAATGTGGTAGTGAAAGTGCTAATATATATTGTGTAGCTTTATGTATATAGTGTAGCTGTAATGCACTAGTAGAGGATATGACAGTGACAATGTGCTCAGTGCTAGTGAAAGTGCTAATATATATTGTGTAGCTTTATGTATATAGTGTAGCTGTAATGCACTAGTAGAGGATATGACAGTGACAATGGGCTCAGTGCTAGTGAAAGTGCTAATATATATTGTGTAGCTTTATGTATATAGTGTAGCTGTAATGCACTAGTAGAGGATTTGACAGTGACAATGGGCTCAGTGCTAGTGAAAGTGCTAATATATATTGTGTAGCTTTATGTATATAGTGTAGCTGTAATGCACTAGTAGAGGATATGACAGTGACAATGGGCTCAGTGCTAGTGAAAGTGCTAATATATATTGTGTAGCTTTATGTATATAGTGTAGCTGTAATGCACTAGTAGAGGATATGACAGTGACAATGGGCTCAGTGCTAGTGAAAGTGCTAATATATATTGTGTAGCTTTATGTATATAGTGTAGCTGTAATGTACTAGCAGAGGATATGACAGTGACAATGTGCTCAGTGCTAGTGAAAGTGCTAATATATATTGTGTAGCTTTATGTATATAGTGTAGCTGTAATGCACTAGTAGAGGATATGACAGTGACAATGGGCTCAGTGCTAGTGAAAGTGCTAATATATATTGTGTAGCTTTATGTATATAGTGTAGCTGTAATGTACTAGCAGAGGATATGACAGTGACAATGTGCTCAGTGCTAATGAAAGTGCTAATATATATTGTGTAGCTTTATGTATATAGTGTAGCTGTAATGCACTAGTAGAGGATATGACAGTGACAATGTGCTCAGTGCTAATGAAAGTGCTAATATATATTGTGTAGCTTTATGTATATAGTGTAGCTGTAATGCACTAGTAGAGGATATGACAGTGACAATGTGCTCAGTGCTAGTGAAAGTGCTAATATATATATTGTGTAGCTTTATGTATATAGTGTAGCTGTAATGCACTAGTAGAGGATATGACAGTGACAATGTGCTCAGTGCTATTGAAAGTGCTAATATATATTGTGTAGCTTTATGTATATAGTGTAGCTGTAATGCACTAGTAGAGGATATGACAGTGACAATGGGCTCAGTGCTAGTGAAAGTGCTAATATATATTGTGTAGCTTTATGTATATAGTGTAGCTGTAATGCACTAGTAGAGGATATGACAGTGACAATGTGCTCAGTGCTAGTGAAAGTGCTAATATATATTGTGTAGCTTTATGTATATAGTGTAGCTGTAATGCACTAGTAGAGGATATGACAGTGACAATGTGCTCAGTGCTAGTGAAAGTGCTAATATATATAGTGTAGCTTTATGTATATAGTGTATCTGTAATGCACTAGTAGAGGATATGACAGTGACAATGTGCTCAGTGCTTGTGAAAGTGCTAATATATATTGTGTAGCTTTATGTATATAGTGTACCTGTAATGCACTAGTAGAGGATATGACAGTGACAATGTGCTCAGTGCTAGTGAAAGTGCTAATATATATTGTGTAGCTTTATGTATATAGTGTAGCTGTAATGCACTAGTAGAGGATATGACAGTGACAATGTGCTCAGTGCTAGTGAAAGTGCTAATATATATTGTGTAGCTTTATGTATATTGTGTAGCTTTATGTATATAGTGTAGCTGTAATGCACTAGTAGAGGATATGACAGTGACAATGTGCTCAGTGCAAGTGAAAGTGCTAATATATATTGTGTAGCTTTATGTATATAGTGTAGCTGTAATGCACTAGTAGAGGATATGACAGTGACAATGTGCTCAGTGCTAGTGAAAGTGCTGATATATATTGTGTAGCTTTATGTATATAGTGTAGCTGTAATGCAGTAGTAGAGGATATGACAGTGACAATGTGCTCAGTGCTAGTGAAAGTGCTAATGTATATTGTGTAGCTTTATGTATATAGTGTAGCTGTAATGCACTAGTAGAGGATATGACAGTGACAATGGGCTCAGTGCTAGTGAAAGTGCTAATATATATTGTGTAGCTTTATGTATATAGTGTAGCTGTAATGCACTAGTAGAGGATATGACAGTGACAATGTGCTCAGTGCTAGTGAAAGTGCTAATATATATTGTGTAGCTTTATGTATATAGTGTAGCTGTAATGCACTAGTAGAGGATATGACAGTGACAATGTGCTCAGTGCTAGTGAAAGTGCTAATATATATTGTGTAGCTTTATGTATATAGTGTAGCTGTAATGCACTAGTAGAGGATATGACAGTGACAATGGGCTCAGTGCTAGTGAAAGTGCTAATATATATTGTGTAGCTTTATGTATATAGTGTAGCTGTAATGCACTAGTAGAGGATATAACAGTGACAATGTGCTCAGTGCTAGTGAAAGTGCTAATATATATTGTGTAGCTTTATGTATATAGTGTAGCTGTAATGCACTAGTAGAGGATATGACAGTGACAATGGGCTCAGTTACTAATTTTATTAATTTGCAGCATTTAATGTTAAAAGTATCCAATTTGTCTTTGAAGTGTTTGCATTTTTTTCTTTTGTCTGATTGGCTGCTGCTTAACATGTGACTTTTCTGCATGTATTCTGGGAGATGTAGTTCAGTATTGAACTGAGCTTTGTTCCCCTCCCATTTACTTCCTGTGCAGCTGCTACTGGGTGAGTGAGTCAGGCTGTGTGTATTGTGTGATAAACGTTTTAGTCACTTTCTGGTCTTCTTAAAAAGTTTATAATTGTTATAAATCTTGTTATTTTAATGCATCTTATTCATCTGCTTGTGTCAGGCAATGAGATAGTAAGTGCTGTTTAACTCTTTGTGTTAGTGAAGGGTTAATACACACTGTGCTGCTCTCTGTGCTAGTGAGGGGTTAATACACACTGTGCTGTTCTCTGTGCTAGTGAAGGGTTAATACACACTGTGCTGCTCTCTGTGCTAGTGAAGGGTTAATACACACTGTGCTGCTCTCTGTGCTAGTGAAGGGTTAATACACACTGTGCTGCTCTCTGTGCTAGTGAAGGGTTAATACACACTGTGCTGCTCTCTGTGCTAGTGAAGGGTTAATACACACTACAGCTCTCTGTGCTAGTGAAGGGTTAATACACTGTGCAGCTCTCTGTGCTAGTGAAGGGTTAATACACACTGTGCTGCTCTCTGTGCTAGTGAAGGGTTAATACACACTGTGCTGCTCTCTGTGCTAGTCAAGGGTTAATACACAATGTTTTGTTCTCTGTGCTAGTGAAGGGTTAATACACACTGTGCTGCTCTGTGCTAGTGAAGTGTTAATACACACTACAGCTCTCTGTGCTAGTGAAGGGTTAATACACACTGTGCTGCTCTCTGTGCTAGTGAAGGGTTAATACACACTACAGCTCTCTGTGCTAGTGAAGGGTTAATACACACTGTGCTGTTCTCTGTGCTAGTGAAGGGTTAATACACACTGTGCAGCTCTCTGTGCTAGTGAAGGGTTAATACACACTGTGATGCTCTCTGTGCTAGTGAAGGGTCAATACACACTGTGATGCTCTCTGTACTAGTGAAGGGTTAATTCACACTGTGCAGCTCTCTGTGCTAGTAAAGGGTTAATACACACTGTGATGCTCTCTGTGCTAGTGAAGGGTTAATACACACGGTGATGCTCTCTGTGCTAGTGAAGGGTTAATACACACTGTGCTGCTCTCTGTGCTAGTGAAGGGGTTAATACACACTGTGCTGCTCTCTGTGCTAGTGAAGGGTTAATACACACTGTACTGTTCTCTGTGCTAGTGAAGGGTTAATACACACTGTACTGTTCTCTGTGCTAGAGAAGGGTTAATTCACACTGTGCAGCTCTCTGTGCTAGTGAAGGGTTAATACACACTGTGCTACTCTCTGTGCTAGTGAAGGGTTAATACACACTGTGATACTCTCTTTGCTAGTGAAGGGTTAATACACACTGTGCTGCTCTCTGTGCTAGTGAAGGGTTAATACACACTGTGCTGCTCTCTGTGCTAGTGAAGGGTTAATACACACTGTGCTGTTCTCTGTGCTAGTGAAGGGTTAATACACACTGTGCAGCTCTCTGTGCTAGTGAAGGATTAATACACACTGTGCTACTCTCTGTGCCAGTGAAGGGTTAATGTTACAGAAGCATTAGTTATTTTGTTGTGAAGAAACTTATTTCCCAGCAGCAATGCCTGAACCAGCCAAGCCAGCGCCTAAGAAGGGCTCCAAGAAAACTGTAACAAGTATCATTTCATAAAGGGTTAACTCTGTTCAGTTTTGAGAAAACTATTTTCTGAGGCAGGTTTCCTAGCATATTGTGTACTGTAATTAAGTTTGTGATAAGCATTCACTGCTAGGTGATAAGAAGGACTCAATTGTTTTCTTGTGTGTACTTGTTATCTGCGGTGGCCTTTCCAAGGGCTTTGTCTAAATGTGTGATGGGGGATTTTATGCTTCCCCCCCTGGGAGTGCCCTGTGTGCATGTAACCTAAATAAAAAGCAGGCTGGGCATCCCAGTCCTGAGTTCTTGGTTGTCCCTCAATCGCAGCGTTGACTCGTTTTTGTGGGCAGAAGGGTATCCTAGCTGTACTACAGCTAAGGGGGATTATTCTACATTTGCGAGACTCATATAGAATACTATGGAAAGCAGTTTCTCCCCTCTTCAGCAATAGGAATCCAGGCTACTAAGCGGTCCATCTCTCAGCGAGACTAAGGGTAACCGTAACATTTGGCGGCAGCGGTGGGATTTTTCCTGGATTTCCTAGGAGAGGTACAGAACGGATGGAGAGCGCTTACGAAAAATTGAAGCGTACAACCCTAAAGGATTTACTTGAAAGCAGAGGGGGGTACGCCAGCAACCGGCCGAGGAGAGAGCTGATCGCAGAATTGACCGAACTGGATCAGAGCTTCACAATGGCGGAAATACCGACCACGATTAGTGACGAAAAAACCAGGATTGTTCGGGAGAGGCTCTCACTGTACGGGCCGAACCCCTCCATGGAATTGGTACAGCAGTTGATGGCGGAAGCGGACAAGGATATACGAGAGACTCAAGCCCACGAACTCAACCTAGCGAACGCACACCGCAATGCTGAAGCCCCGCAGGTAATCATCCCTGTCGAAAATGCTGGGAGGCCCAAGATACCCTATGCGGCATTTCGACCCTTCCTAGAGAGCGAGACAGGGATTGATGAATATTTGGCGGACTTCGAAAGGCAATGTGCCCTGCACCAGATTCCCAACAGGGAGTGGCCCACGATATTGTCTGGGAAACTATCCGGGCGAGCCCTGGAAGCCTTTCGTACTCTGGGTGCTGAGGAAGTGACACAGTATGAGCTAGTTAAGGAGACACTGTTGCGACGGTACGCAGTAACTCCGGACGCGTATCGCCGACAGTTTCGGGGCACGAAAAAGAAGCCTAACGATACCCATATGGAATGGGCGCACCGAATGCGGAGAGCGGCAAATCACTGGATGAGCGGAAGTAAAGCGGTGACTGGTGAGGAAATTTTACAATTGTTTCTCTTAGAACATTTTTATAATGGCATGGAACAGCAAGGGAAGGAATGGCTGCGAGACAGGCGACCTTCTACCTTAGAAGAAGCAGCCAAATTGGCCGATGAACATTATGACTCCCGTCTTCACGAACCCAGAGAGGTTTACCGTGCACCCCCTCGTGCTGAATTCCGAGCCCCGGTGCCCGCAGGGCCCGCCCGACACTCAGGACCACCCAATAACAGCTCTGAGCGTCCCAGACCGACTTGCCACCGATGCAAGCAACCAGGGCATTTCATGGCTAGCTGCCCCCTTAATACGCACCAGACACCCAGGAATTACAATTACCCCTCTGGGGCATATCGTCCGGCCCGGACCCTCTGTGTTAACCAAGAGGCCCCTATGGAGGAATATTTGGGGCCGCTTCACGAGGCGGACCCTGTATATGCTGCCTCAGATAACCGCCAGCACCATCGGCAGAAGGTATGGCTCGAGGGGCGATCTACCGAGGGATTGAGAGACACAGGGGCTACTATCACGCTGGTACAGAGTCATTTGGTGCCGGAGCACAAGCGATCTGGACAGACTGTGGCCGTTAGAGTGGCGGGGGGGGATGTGTACAAAATTCCAACAGCTAAAGTGCATCTTGATTGGGGAGCGGGAAAGGGAGCAGCTCAACCAACTCCTACAGTCCAAACACCTCACCTTCTCCCCGAAGCCAGGGTACACTACTTTAACCACCCACCAGGTAGATACTCCGGGACAAGCTCCCTTGCGCCAGGCTCCGTACCGAATCCCCGAAGCAGTTAGGATAGGAATGAAGAAGGAGATCGATGAGATGCTCCAACTCGGGGTAATTGAGCCCTCCGATAGTCCCTGGGCCTCCCCAGTTGTCTTGGTGCCCAAGAAAGATGGGACCACCCGGTTCTGCGTAGACTATCGGAGGCTCAATGAAAAGACCGTGACGGACGCTTACCCTATGCCCAGGGTAGACGAGCTACTCGATCGTATAGCCAGGGGAAATTACCTGACCACTATTGACCTCTGCAAAGGTTACTGGCAGATTCCCCTGGCCCCGGAGGCTATCCCCAAGTCGGCATTCGTCACCCCATTCGGCTTATATCAGTTTAGGGTAATGCCGTTTGGGATGAAGAATGCCCCAGCTACATTCCAGCGCTTGGTGGATAGGCTCCTGGATGGCTTCCAGAGTTTTGCTTGCGCCTACCTGGACGACATAGCGATCCACAGTGAGTCATGGGAGGACCACTTAGCTCACATAGGAATGGTTCTGGATCAGATCCGGGCTGCTGGCCTGACTCTGAAGCCAGAAAAATGCCACTTTGGGATGGCCGAGGTACAGTACCTGGGTCACCGGGTGGGGTGTGGAAAGCAGCGACCAGAGCCGGCCAAGATAGAAGCTGTCGCCAATTGGCCCACCCCCATCACTAAGACTCAGGTCCTAGCCTTCCTGGGCACGGCAGGGTACTATAGACGGTTCGTACCAGACTACAGCACACTTGCCAAACCCCTGACTGACTTGACCAAGAAGAACTTACCTCGACAGGTCCTGTGGTCTCCCCACTGTGAAACGGCTTTCCAGGCTCTCAAAAATGCTCTAATTAACGCTCCTGTCTTGGCGGCTCCAGCCCTTAACAAACGTTTTATCGTCCACACAGATGCTTCCATGTTCGGGCTGGGAGCCGTCCTCAGCCAAGTAGGCGAAGATGGAGGGGAGCATCCAGTTGCCTACATCAGCCGGAAGCTCCTGCCCCGCGAAGTCAGCTATGCAGCGGTCGAAAAGGAGTGTTTGGCTTTGGTGTGGGCATTAAAGAAATTGACTCCCTATTTATATGGGCAGGAGTTCACTCTGGTCACCGACCATAACCCGTTGGTGTGGCTGAACCGGGTCTCTGGAGATAATGGCAGGCTATTACGTTGGAGTTTATCGTTGCAACCCTTCAATTTCACCATTACTTACAGACCTGGGAAACAGAATGGCAACGCCGACGGGTTGTCCAGACAAACCGACCTCAGCCCCGCATAACCAGCGGTCTGGACAGCCTTAGTCTGCCCCGAAAAGGGGTCAGACCGTGTCTGCCAGAGTGTTCCACAGAAAGGGAGCACTGTTACAGAAGCATTAGTTATTTTGTTGTGAAGAAACTTATTTCCCAGCAGCAATGCCTGACACCAGCCAAGCCAGCGCCTAAGAAGGGCTCCAAGAAAACTGTAACAAGTATCATTTCATAAAGGGTTAACTCTGTTCAGTTTTGAGAAAACTATTTTCTGAGGCAGGTTTCCTAGCATATTGTGTACTGTAATTAAGTTTGTGATAAGCATTCACTGCTAGGTGATAAGAAGGACTCAATTGTTTTCTTGTGTGTACTTGTTATCTGCGGTGGCCTTTCCAAGGGCTTTGTCTAAATGTGTGATGGGGGATTTTATGCTTCCCCCCCTGGGAGTGCCCTGTGTGCATGTAACCTAAATAAAAAGCAGGCTGGGCATCCCAGTCCTGAGTTCTTGGTTGTCCCTCAATCGCAGCGTTGACTCGTTTTTGTGGGCAGAAGGGTATCCTAGCTGTACTACAGCTAAGGGGGATTATTCTACATTTGCGAGACTCATATAGAATACTATGGAAAGCAGTTTCTCCCCTCTTCAGCAATAGGAATCCAGGCTACTAAGCGGTCCATCTCTCAGCGAGACTAAGGGTAACCGTAACAGTTAATACACACTGTGCAGCTCTCTGTGCTAGTGAAGGGTTAATACAAAGTGCAGCTCTTCTCAGTGCTAGTGAAAGTGCTAATATATATTGTGTAGCTTTATGTATATAGTGTAGCTGTAATGCACTAGTAGAGGATATGACAGTGAAAATGTGCTCAGTGCTAATATATATTGTGTAGCTTTATGTATATAGTGTAGCTGTAATGTACTAGTAGAGGATATGACAGTGAAAATGTGCTCAGTGCTAGTGAAAGTGCTAATATATATTGTGTAGCTTTATGTATATAGTGTAGCTGTAATGCACTAGTAGAGGATATGACAGTGACAATGTGCTCAGTGCTAGTGAAAGTGCTAATATATATTGTGTAGCTTTATGTATATAGTGTAGCTGTAATGCACTAGTAGAGGATATGACAGTGACAATGTGCTCAGTGCTAGTGAAAGTGCTAATATATATTGTGTAGCTTTATGTATATAGTGTAGCTGTAATGCACTAGTAGAGGATATGACAGTGACAATGGGCTCAGTGCTAGTGAAAGTGCTAATATATATTGTGTAGCTTTATGTATATAGTGTAGCTGTAATGCACTAGTAGAGGATATGACAGTGACAATGGGCTCAGTGCTAGTGAAAGTGCTAATATATATTGTGTAGCTTTATGTATATAGTGTAGCTGTAATGCACTAGTAGAGGATATGACAGTGACAATGGGCTCAGTGCTAGTGAAAGTGCTAATATATATTGTGTAGATTTATGTATATAGTGTAGCTGTAATGCACTAGTAGAGGATATGACAGTGACAATGGGCTCAGTGCTAGTGAAAGTGCTAATATATATATATAATATTGTGTAGCTTTATGTATATAGTGTAGCTGTAATGCACTAGTAGAGGATATGACAGTGACAATGTGCTCAGTGCTAGTGAAAGTGCTAATATATATTGTGTAGCTTTATGTATATAGTGTAGCTGTAATGCACTAGTAGAGGATATGACAGTGACAATGTGCTCAGTGCTAGTGAAAGTGCTAATATATATTGTGTAGCTTTATGTATATAGTGTAGCTGTAATGCACTAGTAGAGGATATGACAGAGACAATGTGCTCAGTGCTAGTGAAAGTGCTAATATATATTGTGTAGATTTATGTATATAGTGCAGCTGTAATGCACTAGTAGAGGATATGACAGTGACAATGTGCTCAGTGCTAGTGAAAGTGCTAATATATATTGTGTAGCTTTATGTATATAGTGTAGCTGTAATGCACTAGTAGAGGATATGACAGTGACAATGTGCTCAGTGCTAGTGAAAATGCTAATATATATTGTGTAGCTTTATGTATATAGTGTAGCTGTAATGCACTAGTAGAGGATATGACAGTGACAATTGGCTCAGTGCTAGTGAAAGTGATAATATATATTGTGTAGCTTTATGTATATAGTGTAGCTGTAATGCACTAGTAGTGGATATGACAGTGACAATGGGCTCAGTGCTAGTGAAAGTGATAATATATATAGTGTAGCTTTATGTATATAGTGTAGCTGTAATGCACTAGTAGAGGATATGACAGTGACAATGGGCTCAGTGCTAGTGAAAGTGCTAATATATATTGTGTAGCTTTATGTATATAGTGTAGCTGTAATGCACTAGTAGAGGATATGACAGTGACAATGTGCTCAGTGCTAGTGAAAGTGCTAATATATATTGTGTAGCTTTATGTATATAGTGTAGCTGTAATGCACTAGTAGAGGATATGACAGTGACAATGGTCTCAGTGCTAGTGAAAGTGCTAATATATATTGTGTAGCTTTATGTATATAGTGTAGCTGTAATGTACTAGTAGAGGATATGACAGTGACAATGTGCTCAGTGCTAGTGAAAGTGCTAATATATATTGTGTAGCTTTATGTATATAGTGTAGCTGTAATGTACTAGTAGAGGATATGACAGTGACAATGTGCTCAGTGCTAGTGAAAGTGCTAATATTTATTGTGTAGCTTTATGTATATAGTGTAGCTGTAATGCACTAGTAGAGGATATGACAGTGACAATGTGCTCAGTGCTAGTGAAAGTGCTAATATATATTGTGTAGCTTTATGTATATAGTGTAGCTGTAATGCACTAGTAGAGGATATGACAGTGACAATGTGCTCAGTGCTAGTGAAAGTGCTAATATATATTGTGTAGCTTTATGTATATAGTGTAGCTGTAATGCACTAGTAGAGGATATGACAGTGACAATGTGCTCAGTGCTAGTGAAAGTGCTAATATATATTGTGTAGCTTTATGTATATAGTGTAGCTGTAATGCACTAGTAGAGGATATGACAGTGACAATGTGCTCAGTGCTAGTGAAAGTGCTAATATATATTGTGTAGCTTTATGTATATAGTGTAGCTGTAATGCACTAGTAGAGGATATGACAGTGACATTGTGCTCAGTGCTAGTGAAAGTGCTAATATATATTGTGTAGCTTTATGTATATAGTGTAGCTGTAATGCACTAGTAGAGGATATGACAGTGACAATGTGCTCAGTGCTAGTGAAAGTGCTAATATATATTGTGTAGCTTTATGTATATAGTGCAGCTGTAATGCACTAGTAGAGGATATGACAGTGACAATGTGCTCAGTGCTAGTGACAGTGCTAATATATATTGTGTAGCTTTATGTATATAGTGTAGCTGTAATGCACTAGTAGAGGATATGACAGTGACAATGTGCTCAGTGCTAGTGACAGTGCTAATATATATTGTGTAGCTTTATGTATATAGTGTAGCTGTAATGCACTAGTAGAGGATATAACAGTGACAATGTGCTCAGTGCTAGTGAAAGTGCTAATATATATTGTGTAGCTTTATGTATATAGTGTAGCTGTAATGCACTAGTAGAGGATATGACAGTGACAATGGGCTCAGTTACTAATTTTATTAATTTGCAGCATTTAATGTTAAAAGTATCCAATTTGTCTTTGAAGTGTTTGCATTTTTTTCTTTTGTCTGATTGGCTGCTGCTTAACATGTGACTTTTCTGCATGTATTCTGGGAGATGTAGTTCAGTATTGAACTGAGCTTTGTTCCCCTCCCATTTACTTCCTGTGCAGCTGCTACTGGGTGAGTGAGTCAGGCTGTGTGTATTGTCTGATAAAACGTTTTAGTCACTTTCTGGTCTTCTTAAAAAGTTTATAATTGTTATAAATCTTGTTATTTTAATGCATCTTATTCATCTGCTTGTGTCAGGCAATGAGATAGTAAGTGCTGTTTAACTCTTTGTGTTAGTGAAGGGTTAATACACACTGTGCTGCTCTCTGTGCTAGTGAGGGGTTAATACACACTGTGCTGTTCTCTGTGCTAGTGAAGGGTTAATACACACTGTGCTGCTCTCTGTGCTAGTGAAGGGTTAATACACACTGTGCTGCTCTCTGTGCTAGTGAAGGGTTAATACACACTGTAATGCTCTCTGTGCTAGTGAAGGGTTAATACACACTGTGCTGCTCTCTGTGCTAGTGAAGGGTTAATACACACTACAGCTCTCTGTGCTAGTGAAGGGTTAATACACTGTGCAGCTCTCTGTGCTAGTGAAGGGTTAATACACACTGTGCTGCTCTCTGTGCTAGTGAAGGGTTAATACACACTGTGCTGCTCTCTGTGCTAGTCAAGGGTTAATACACAATGTTTTGTTCTCTGTGCTAGTGAAGGGTTAATACACACTGTGCTGCTCTGTGCTAGTGAAGTGTTAATACACACTACAGCTCTCTGTGCTAGTGAAGGGTTAATACACACTGTGCTGCTCTCTGTGCTAGTGAAGGGTTAATACACACTACAGCTCTCTGTGCTAGTGAAGGGTTAATACACACTGTGCTGTTCTCTGTGCTAGTGAAGGGTTAATACACACTGTGCAGCTCTCTGTGGTAGTGAAGGGTTAATACACACTGTGATGCTCTCTGTGCTAGTGAAGGGTCAATACACACTGTGATGCTCTCTGTACTAGTGAAGGGTTAATTCACACTGTGCAGCTCTCTGTGCTAGTAAAGGGTTAATACACACTGTGATGCTCTCTGTGCTAGTGAAGGGTTAATACACACGGTGATGCTCTCTGTGCTAGTGAAGGGTTAATACACACTGTGCTGCTCTCTGTGCTAGTGAAGGGGTTAATACACACTGTGCTGCTCTCTGTGCTAGTGAAGGGTTAATACACACTGTACTGTTCTCTGTGCTAGTGAAGGGTTAATACACACTGTACTGTTCTCTGTGCTAGAGAAGGGTTAATTCACACTGTGCAGCTCTCTGTGCTAGTGAAGGGTTAATACACACTGTGCTACTCTCTGTGCTAGTGAAGGGTTAATACACACTGTGATACTCTCTTTGCTAGTGAAGGGTTAATACACACTGTGCTGCTCTCTGTGCTAGTGAAGGGTTAATACACACTGTGCTGCTCTCTGTGCTAGTGAAGGGTTAATACACACTGTGCTGTTCTCTGTGCTAGTGAAGGGTTAATACACACTGTGCAGCTCTCTGTGCTAGTGAAGGATTAATACACACTGTGCTACTCTCTGTGCCAGTGAAGGGTTAATACACACTGTGCAGCTCTCTGTGCTAGTGAAGGGTTAATACAAAGTGCAGCTCTTCTCAGTGCTAGTGAAAGTGCTAATATATATTGTGTAGCTTTATGTATATAGTGTAGCTGTAATGCACTAGTAGAGGATATGACAGTGAAAATGTGCTCAGTGCTAATATATATTGTGTAGCTTTATGTATATAGTGTAGCTGTAATGTACTAGTAGAGGATATGACAGTGAAAATGTGCTCAGTGCTAGTGAAAGTGCTAATATATATTGTGTAGCTTTATGTATATAGTGTAGCTGTAATGCACTAGTAGAGGATATGACAGTGACAATGTGCTCAGTGCTAGTGAAAGTGCTAATATATATTGTGTAGCTTTATGTATATAGTGTAGCTGTAATGCACTAGTAGAGGATATGACAGTGACAATGTGCTCAGTGCTAGTGAAAGTGCTAATATATATTGTGTAGCTTTATGTATATAGTGTAGCTGTAATGCACTAGTAGAGGATATGACAGTGACAATGGGCTCAGTGCTAGTGAAAGTGCTAATATATATTGTGTAGCTTTATGTATATAGTGTAGCTGTAATGCACTAGTAGAGGATATGACAGTGACAATGGGCTCAGTGCTAGTGAAAGTGCTAATATATATTGTGTAGCTTTATGTATATAGTGTAGCTGTAATGCACTAGTAGAGGATATGACAGTGACAATGGGCTCAGTGCTAGTGAAAGTGCTAATATATATTGTGTAGATTTATGTATATAGTGTAGCTGTAATGCACTAGTAGAGGATATGACAGTGACAATGGGCTCAGTGCTAGTGAAAGTGCTAATATATATATATAATATTGTGTAGCTTTATGTATATAGTGTAGCTGTAATGCACTAGTAGAGGATATGACAGTGACAATGTGCTCAGTGCTAGTGAAAGTGCTAATATATATTGTGTAGCTTTATGTATATAGTGTAGCTGTAATGCACTAGTAGAGGATATGACAGTGACAATGTGCTCAGTGCTAGTGAAAGTGCTAATATATATTGTGTAGCTTTATGTATATAGTGTAGCTGTAATGCACTAGTAGAGGATATGACAGAGACAATGTGCTCAGTGCTAGTGAAAGTGCTAATATATATTGTGTAGCTTTATGTATATAGTGTAGCTGTAATGCACTAGTAGAGGATATGACAGTGACAATGTGCTCAGTGCTAGTGAAAGTGCTAATATATATTGTGTAGATTTATGTATATAGTGCAGCTGTAATGCACTAGTAGAGGATATGACAGTGACAATGTGCTCAGTGCTAGTGAAAGTGCTAATATATATTGTGTAGCTTTATGTATATAGTGTAGCTGTAATGCACTAGTAGAGGATATGACAGTGACAATGTGCTCAGTGCTAGTGAAAATGCTAATATATATTGTGTAGCTTTATGTATATAGTGTAGCTGTAATGCACTAGTAGAGGATATGACAGTGACAATTGGCTCAGTGCTAGTGAAAGTGATAATATATATTGTGTAGCTTTATGTATATAGTGTAGCTGTAATGCACTAGTAGAGGATATGACAGTGACAATGGGCTCAGTGCTAGTGAAAGTGATAATATATATAGTGTAGCTTTATGTATATAGTGTAGCTGTAATGCACTAGTAGAGGATATGACAGTGACAATGGGCTCAGTGCTAGTGAAAGTGCTAATATATATTGTGTAGCTTTATGTATATAGTGTAGCTGTAATGCACTAGTAGAGGATATGACAGTGACAATGTGCTCAGTGCTAGTGAAAGTGCTAATATATATTGTGTAGCTTTATGTATATAGTGTAGCTGTAATGCACTAGTAGAGGATATGACAGTGACAATGGTCTCAGTGCTAGTGAAAGTGCTAATATATATTGTGTAGCTTTATGTATATAGTGTAGCTGTAATGTACTAGTAGAGGATATGACAGTGACAATGTGCTCAGTGCTAGTGAAAGTGCTAATATATATTGTGTAGCTTTATGTATATAGTGTAGCTGTAATGTACTAGTAGAGGATATGACAGTGACAATGTGCTCAGTGCTAGTGAAAGTGCTAATATTTATTGTGTAGCTTTATGTATATAGTGTAGCTGTAATGCACTAGTAGAGGATATGACAGTGACAATGTGCTCAGTGCTAGTGAAAGTGCTAATATATATTGTGTAGCTTTATGTATATAGTGTAGCTGTAATGCACTAGTAGAGGATATGACAGTGACAATGTGCTCAGTGCTAGTGAAAGTGCTAATATATATTGTGTAGCTTTATGTATATAGTGTAGCTGTAATGCACTAGTAGAGGATATGACAGTGACAATGTGCTCAGTGCTAGTGAAAGTGCTAATATATATTGTGTAACTTTATGTATATAGTGTAGCTGTAATGCACTAGTAGAGGATACGACAGTGACAATGTGCTCAGTGCTAGTGAAAGTGCTAATATATATTGTGTAGCTTTATGTATATAGTGTAGCTGTAATGCACTAGTAGAGGATATGACAGTGACAATTGTCTCAGTGCTAGTGAAAGTGCTAATATATATTGTGTAGCTTTATGTATATAGTGTAGCTGTAATGCACTAGTAGAGGATACGACAGTGACAATGTGCTCAGTGCTAGTGAAAGTGCTAATATATATTGTGTAGCTTTATGTATATAGTGTAGCTGTAATGCACTAGTAGAGGATATGACAGTGACATTGTGCTCAGTGCTAGTGAAAGTGCTAATATATATTGTGTAGCTTTATGTATATAGTGTAGCTGTAATGCACTAGTAGAGGATATGACAGTGACAATGTGCTCAGTGCTAGTGAAAGTGCTAATATGTATTGTGTAGCTTTATGTATATAGTGCAGCTGTAATGCACTAGTAGAGGATATGACAGTGACAATGTGCTCAGTGCTAGTGAAAGGGCTAATATATATAGTGTAGCTTTAGGTATATAGTGTAGCTGTAATGCACTAGTAGAGGATATGACAGTGACAATGGGCTCAGTGCTAGTGAAAGTGCTAATATATATTGTGTAGCTTTATGTATATAGTGCAGCTGTAATGCACTAGTAGAGGATATGACAGTGACAATGTGCTCAGTGCTAGTGACAGTGCTAATATATATTGTGTAGCTTTATGTATATAGTGTAGCTGTAATGCACTAGCAGAGGATATGACAGTGACAATGTGCTCAGTGCTAGTGAAAGTGCTAATATATATTGTGTAGCTTTATGTATATAGTGTAGCTGTAATGCACTAGTAGAGGATATGACAGTGACAATGGGCTCAGTGCTAGTGAAAGTGCTAATATATATTGTGTAGCTTTATGTATATAGTGTAGCTGTAATGCACTAGCAGAGGATATGACAGTGACAATGTGCTCAGTGCTAGTGAAAGTGCTAATATATATTGTGTAGCTTTATGTATATAGTGTAGCTGTAATGCACTAGTAGAGGATATGACAGTGACAATGTGCTCAGTGCTAGTGAAAGTGCTAATATATATTGTGTAGCTTTATGTATATAGTGTAGCTGTAATGCACTAGTAGAGGATATGACAGAGACAATGTGCTCAGTGCTAGTGAAAGTGCTAATATATATTGTGTAGCTTTATGTATATAGTGTAGCTGTAATGCACTAGTAGAGGATATGACAGTGACAATGTGCTCAGTGCTAGTGAAAGTGCTAATATATATTGTGTAGATTTATGTATATAGTGCAGCTGTAATGCACTAGTAGAGGATATGACAGTGACAATGTGCTCAGTGCTAGTGAAAGTGCTAATATATATTGTGTAGCTTTATGTATATAGTGTAGCTGTAATGCACTAGTAGAGGATATGACAGTGACAATGTGCTCAGTGCTAGTGAAAGTGCTAATATATATTGTGTAGCTTTATGTATATAGTGTAGCTGTAATGCACTAGTAGAGGATATGACAGTGACAATTGGCTCAGTGCTAGTGAAAGTGATAATATATATTGTGTAGCTTTATGTATATAGTGTAGCTGTAATGCACTAGTAGTGGATATGACAGTGACAATGGGCTCAGTGCTAGTGAAAGTGCTAATATATATAGTGTAGCTTTATGTATATAGTGCAGCTGTAATGCGCTAGTAGAGGATATGACAGTGACAATGGGCTCAATGCTAGTGAAAGTGCTAATATATATTGTGTAGCTTTATGTATATAGTGTAGCTGTAATGCACTAGTAGAGGATATGACAGTGACAATGTGCTCAGTGCTAGTGAAAGTGCTAATATATATTGTGTAGCTTTATGTATATAGTGTAGCTGTAATGCACTAGTAGAGGATATGACAGTGACAATGGTCTCAGTGCTAGTGAAAGTGCTAATATATATTGTGTAGCTTTATGTATATAGTGTAGCTGTAATGTACTAGTAGAGGATATGACAGTGACAATGTGCTCAGTGCTAGTGAAAGTGCTAATATATATTGTGTAGCTTTATGTATATAGTGTAGCTGTAATGTACTAGTAGAGGATATGACAGTGACAATGTGCTCAGTGCTAGTGAAAGTGCTAATATATATTGTGTAGCTTTATGTATATAGTGTAGCTGTAATGCACTAGTAGAGGATATGACAGTGACAATGTGCTCAGTGCTAGTGAAAGTGCTAATATATATTGTGTAGCTTTATGTATATAGTGTAGCTGTAATGCACTAGTAGAGGATATGACAGTGACAATGTGCTCAGTGCTAGTGAAAGTGCTAATATATATTGTGTAACTTTATGTATATAGTGTAGCTGTAATGCACTAGTAGAGGATACGACAGTGACAATGTGCTCAGTGCTAGTGAAAGTGCTAATATATATTGTGTAGCTTTATGTATATAGTGTAGCTGTAATGCACTAGTAGAGGATATGACAGTGACAATTGTCTCAGTGCTAGTGAAAGTGCTAATATATATTGTGTAGCTTTATGTATATAGTGTAGCTGTAATGCACTAGTAGAGGATACGACAGTGACAATGTGCTCAGTGCTAGTGAAAGTGCTAATATATATTGTGTAGCTTTATGTATATAGTGTAGCTGTAATGCACTAGTAGAGGATATGACAGTGACATTGTGCTCAGTGCTAGTGAAAGTGCTAATATATATTGTGTAGCTTTATGTATATAGTGTAGCTGTAATGCACTAGTAGAGGATATGACAGTGACAATGTGCTCAGTGCTAGTGAAAGTGCTAATATGTATTGTGTAGCTTTATGTATATAGTGCAGCTGTAATGCACTAGTAGAGGATATGACAGTGACAATGTGCTCAGTGCTAGTGAAAGGGCTAATATATATAGTGTAGCTTTAGGTATATAGTGTAGCTGTAATGCACTAGTAGAGGATATGACAGTGACAATGGGCTCAGTGCTAGTGAAAGTGCTAATATATATTGTGTAGCTTTATGTATATAGTGTAGCTGTAATGCACTAGTAGAGGATATGACAGTGACAATGTGCTCAGTGCTAGTGACAGTGCTAATATATATTGTGTAGCTTTATGTATATAGTGTAGCTGTAATGCACTAGCAGAGGATATGACAGTGACAATGTGCTCAGTGCTAGTGAAAGTGCTAATATATATTGTGTAGCTTTATGTATATAGTGTAGCTGTAATGCACTAGTAGAGGATATGACAGTGACAATGGGCTCAGTGCTAGTGAAAGTGCTAATATATATTGTGTAGCTTTATGTATATAGTGTAGCTGTAATGCACTAGCAGAGGATATGACAGTGACAATGTGCTCAGTGCTAGTGAAAGTGCTAATATATATTGTGTAGCTTTATGTATATAGTGTAGCTGTAATGCACTAGTAGAGGATATGACAGTGACAATGTGCTCAGTGCTAGTGAAAGTGCTAATATATATTGTGTAGCTTTATGTATATAGTGTAGCTGTAATGCACTAGTAGAGGATATGACAGTGACAATGTGCTCAGTGCTAGTGAAAGTGCTAATATATATTGTGTAGCTTTATGTATATAGTGTAGCTGTAATGCACTAGTAGAGGATATGACAGTGACAATGTGCTCAGTGCTAGTGACAGTGCTAATATATATTGTGTAGCTTTATGTATATAGTGTAGCTGTAATGCACTAGCAGAGGATATGACAGTGACAATGGGCTCAGTCACTAATTTTATTAATTTGCAGCATTTAATGTTAAAAGTATCCAATTTGTCTTTGAAGTGTTTGCATTTTTTCTTTTGTCTGATTGGCTGCTGCTTAACATGTGACTTTTCTGCATGTATTCTGGGAGATGTAGTTCAGTAATGAACTGACCTTTGTTCCCCTCCCATTTACTTCCTGTGCAGCTGCTGCTGGGTGAGTGAGTCAGGCTGTGTATTGTGTGATAAAACGTTTTAGTCACTTTCTGGTCTTCTTAAAAAGTTTTATAATTGTTATAAATGTTGTTCTTTTAATGCATCTTATTCATCTGCTTGTGCCAGGCAATGGGATACTAAGTGCTGTTCAACTCTTTGTGTTAGTGAAGGGTTAATACACACTGTGCTGCTCTCTGTGCTAGTGAAGGGTTAATACACACTGTGCTGTTCTCTGTGCTAGTGAAGGGTTAATACACACTGTGCTGGTCTCTGTGCTAGTGAAGGGTTAATACACACTGTGCTGCTCTCTGTGCTAGTGAAGAGTTAATACACACTGTGCTGCTCTCTGTACTAGTGAAGGGTTAATACACACTGTGCTGTTCTCTGTGCCAGTGAAGGGTTAATACACACTGTGCAGCTCTCTGTGCTAGTGAAGGGTTAATACACACTGTGCTGCTCTCTGTGCCAGTGAAGGGTTAATACATACTGTGTGCTCTCTGTGTTAGTGAAGGGTTAATACACACTGTGCTGCTCTCTGTGCTAGGGAAGGGTTAATACACACTGTGCTGCTCTCTGTGCTAGTGAAGGGTTAATACACACTGTGCTGCTCTCTGTGCTAGTGAAAGGTTAATACACACTGTGCTGCTCTCTGTGCTAGTGAAAGGTTAATACACACTGTGCTGCTCTCTGTGTTAGTGAAGGGTTAATACACACTGTGCTGCTCTCTGTGCTAGTGAAGGGTTAATACACACTGTGCTGCTCTCTGTGCTAGTGAAAGGTTAATACACACTGTGCTGCTCTCTCTGCTAGTGAAGGGTTAATACACACTGTGCTGCTCTCTGTGCTAGTGAAGGGTTAATACACACTGTGCAGCTCTCTTGTGCTAGTGAAGGGTTAATACACACTGTGCTGCTCTCTGTGCTAGTGAAGGGTTAATACACACTGTGCTGCTCTCTGTGCCAGTGAAGGGTTAATACACACTGTGCTGCTCTCTGTGCTAGTGAAGGGGTTAATACACACTGTGCTGCTCTCTGTGCTAGTGAAGGGTTAATACACACTGTGCTGCTCTCTGTGCCAGTAAAGGGTTAATACACACTGTGCCCCCAAAGCGCACATTATTAGCCCTGCTTTATCTAGGGGCACACAGTAATTGGTGCAGAGGGGCGCTCAGTAATTGGTACAGGGGAGCGCCCAGTAATTGGTGCAGAGGGGCGCTCAGTAATTGGTACAGGGGAGCGCCCAGTAATTGGTGCAGAGGGGCGCTCAGTAATTGGTGCAGAGGGGCGCTCAGTAACTAATAACCTCACATAGTTTGCCTTATTTGTAGGAGCCAATCTGACCTTGTTACCGAGTAGACAAAGGGTTGCTATATTAGTTTGTTAGTGTTACGGTACCAACAGTGTACCAAGGGTTAATACCAGATGAACAATGTCCTGCATAGGGAATCAGCAATTCACAACCCAGCCAGTGTCAGGTTTAAAACAGAATCTCTACTTTATTTGAAGGCAGCACACAGATTTATACACCCTGGCTTCAGGTTACAAAGGGCATTGGTTTAACAGTAAAGCAAACATATGAACAATGCATCAAACCTCTAACAATTGTCTATTCACAGGTAAAACAGATTAACATATTAAGTTAATTAACTAGGGAAGAACGTTTACTCAGACAATCTGATGTTGGGCAGTCTAGTTAACATAATCACACAAGGACACAATCAGTTTACCCAGACAGACTCCTGAGACACAATCAGATCTGAAACATACATAAAATACATCTTATTACTGAATATAGGAACAGTTCTTATTAGCTATAAAGTCTTTTATGCCCACTTGGCTTATAGAGTCACAATTGCTCCCACAAGGGGCACTCACACCCTGTACCCATCCTGTATTTATGGATACAGGGTGACATAGACATAAGACAAAGTTATGAAAGTACATGGGTGTCCAGCATATAAAATTCCATATTTCCATGCAGTCTCTGGGTATCCTTAAGCCCATGTACCTCCAGCCCAAAGAATGTTCCATAACAGGCCCTCCAATGTACAGTGGCGAGATTGGTTTTGTCACATCTCTCCCCTTTTCCAAACAGACTAACAGGGTATCTGACCTCCTGCCGGTCAGTGCCCTGGTTAGTCCAGCAACCCACCCATAAAACACAATTAGTAGTACAGCCCACCCACAATAAATGGTTACTACACCTGAGTACGGGGAAAACTTGTCCATGTCCAGGTACCTCACCACAGCTGTGTGGGGGACTGGTACGCTGAATTGGTGGGTTGCGAGGTGGGCAGAGACCAGCTGTACTCTGCCCGGGTGCCAGCACTACCATGGAAGTAGCCTGGTGGGAGCCTGGTTGCTGGAGGGGGAGACAGACTGTCTCCCCTTTGGATACATAGCTGTGCTGCTGGAGGGGGAGACCATTCGTATCCCCTTTGGCTAAACAGCCGTGTTGCTGGGGGACAGGACCAACTGTCCCTACCCCTTGTAACGCAGCCTGCCGCTGGGGAATGGAGTCTGGGCTCCCAAAGTCAGGCTCTGCAAAGGACTCCCATAACAAGCCAGGACCATCAAACTCCTCTCCCTCTGGTTTGTCATGCTCGGCTGTCCAGGGTATATAATGTGCCATATACCACCAGAGCGCCTGGTAGGCATGTCAGTTTGCTGGGACAATCCATCTGGATTCCCGTTATGAGAGAGAATTCCTGTCCATACAAACAAGGGTTCAAATTCCTCAGTGCCCAGACCAGGGCCAAACAGTCCTTCAAAATCCCATCAGCTTCTTTACGAGTTTTCTGTACCTGCTCTTTATAGGTATCCACAATCCCTTCATACTGACATAGGGTGCCCTTGAGTTGCTGCACCTCACTATGAGCCAGCGTCAGCTTCTCCTCAAGTGTCGCTAAGTTTGTCTTTAAGGTTTCATGTCCCACTCTCAAGCTGGTGTTTTCTGCAGTCTGTCGGTGCAGCTTGTCTAGCAGAGATTCACGTTCTAAACGTGCTTTTTCCTCTGCGCTCCTCTTCTCCTTCATCAGCGCATTGTAACGGGACCTCCACATATCAATAGCGGATAGAGATTTACTGAGCTCATCGTCCTGGGGCTTAGCAGCAGGTGGGTCAGTCTCTGCTGCATGGATCTGGGCACGGGTAGTCACAGAGTTAACATCAGCGGGACCCATAGGAGCGTAGGCAGAAACAAGGGGGGCCAAGTCATTTCCAAGAAGAACATCAGCAGGTAAGTCCTTCTTGACCCCCACATTCACAGGTCTAGCGCCCACTCCCCAATCCAAATGTACCCTGGCAACAGGTAGGCTGAACACATCGCCCCCTGCTAACCTCACAGCCACAGTGTCTCCCGTGTACTGTTTCTCAGACACCAAGTTCTTTTGAAGCAAGGTCATGGTAGCACCAGTATCCCGTAGACCACTGACCTTCTTCCCATTCACTTTAACCAGTTGCCGGTTATTCCGATGGGCAGCTTGCACAAGGTCTGCCTCATGTAGGATGCTCCAGCATTCTTGCGCCTCTACGTAGCGGGCCGTAGGCTGAGGATTACGTGGGATTCCGCCGGCGGGTCTTCTCCAGGACTGCGCTTGGTTCGCTGCGTTTAGGGGACACTCTGGTCTTTTGTGCCCTAGTTGCTTACATCTAAAGCACCGAATAGGTTGTGAGTAGCACCGCAAATTGAACAGGGCTCTCTGAGGGTAGTTCGTGGCCGGAGGCCGTGTGGTATAGCGGTGCGCCGGGGTTTGGTAACTGGCAGCTGCTGGGGTGACTGGGGGTCTGTACTCCACTCTAGCAGGGGGCTTAGTGGTAGCAGTGTCCAGTTTGCGGGCATCCGTATACTCATCTGCCAAGCGAGCCGCTTCCTGCAGGGTGGAGGGTTTACGGTCCCGAACCCACTCTCGAACTCCTGCGGGTAACTTGTCGAAGCAATGTTCCAACAGGAATAGCTGCAGCACCTCTTCCCCAGATATGGCTTGGCACCCCGCTATCCAGTGAGCTGCTGTGCGGTGCACCTTACATGCCCACTCAAGGTAGGAATCTCCAGCTAATTTAACAGTGTCTCTGAACCGCCTCCGGTATGCCTCCGGTGTAACCGCATACCTGGAGAGCAGAGCCTCTTTTACAGTATTATAATCCCTGACTTCCTCATCTGGAATGGCCCGAAAAGCCTCTCTGGCCCGGCCGGATAATTTTCCAGATAATATCGTGACCCAGTCCTCTGCGGGTACCTTGTGTAGTGCACATTGCCTCTCAAAATCCGCAAGGTACCCATCAATCTCTCCTTCTGTTTCCAGGAAGTTTTTAAAAGCTGCAAAATTTACTTTTCTCTTTTCCATCTTAGTCAGTATTGTAATAATCCCCCTCTTCCTGAGGTTACTGGCTTGTGTAGTTGCTCTTCTGGGCGATAAGGTTCATTCCGTCGCTGCCACCAATGTTACGGTACCAACAGTGTACCAAGGGTTAATACCAGATGAACAATGTCCTGCATAGGGAATCAGCAATTCACAACCCAGCCAGTGTCAGGTTTAAAACAGAATCTCTACTTTATTTGAAGGCAGCACACAGATTTATACACCCTGGCTTCAGGTTACAAAGGGCATTGGTTTAACAGTAAAGCAAACATATGAACAATGCATCAAACCTCTAACAATTGTCTATTCACAGGTAAAACAGATTAACATATTAAGTTAATTAACTAGGGAAGAACGTTTACTCAGACAATCTGATGTTGGGCAGTCTAGTTAACATAATCACACAAGGACACAATCAGTTTACCCAGACAGACTCCTGAGACACAATCAGATCTGAAACATACATAAAATACATCTTATTACTGAATATAGGAACAGTTCTTATTAGCTATAAAGTCTTTTATGCCCACTTGGCTTATAGAGTCACAATTGCTCCCACAAGGGGCACTCACACCCTGTACCCATCCTGTATTTATGGATACAGGGTGACATAGACATAAGACAAAGTTATGAAAGTACATGGGTGTCCAGCATATAAAATTCCATATTTCCATGCAGTCTCTGGGTATCCTTAAGCCCATGTACCTCCAGCCCAAAGAATGTTCCATAACAGGCCCTCCAATGTACAGTGGCGAGATTGGTTTTGTCACAGTTAGCGACACTTGTATTGTTTTACATGATCTTATCACCCCTGCTCAGACTAACTAGGGGCAGATATGTAGCAGGGTCAGTTTTAAAGGGACATTACACCTAATATATTTAACTCATTATTCAGTGTTACACTAGATACAGAACTGCACAATGTCACTTATAGTATTATGTATGGGGACTGAGGCTGTGACAGAAATATCTCGGTGTAACATTACACTATAGTGGTCTGACATTGTGCAGTTCTGTATCTAGTAATAAAGACACCAGTACAGGCATTGCATTTTATTTTCTATTGATGTGCAAGGGGTTTGCACTTGGTGCTACCAGTGTGTGCATTAATTACTGGCAATATTATAAAGCTCCCCCCATGGTGTCTGGCTCGTGCCATTTGTATAGCTGCAAGTATTGTGTGTTATGTGACATGGCTGCTTTGTAGGGAGGAACCGTATGGTACAGTAATTGTGAGGGGGCGGGGATTATGCAGTGAAAGTCAAGTTAGAAGTCAAGGGAGAATTCAGAGGAGCTTGCACTTGGTGCTGTGAGACTAAACTCTTAAATACAATGCGCATGCGCAAAAGACGTACACGAGCTTGCTCAACACGGAGCAGTTACTTTCAACAGAGCGTTCATTTAGGATGACGTCAGGGAAAGGAGGGGTCTGGCGGCCATTTCAAATCGGCCGGAGGATGAAAAGTGATTTTGAACAAGAAACATTTATGCATTAAACTTGGGCTACAGGGTGGTTAAATTAAAATTAACTACTACATAGGAATAAGTCATTATAAATGCTGTGTTAACTGTCCCTTTAACTGTCCCTTCATATAGGGTGTGTCATTTTAAACAACTTTCCAATTTGGTTTTCTCATCAAATTTTCTTTGTTCTCTTGGTATTCTTTATTGGAAGCTAAACCTAGGTTTGCTCATATGCTAATTTCTAAGCCATTGAAGGCTGCTTCTTATCTCAGTGCATTTGATAGTTTCACACAGCTAGACAGTGCTAGTTCATGCGTGCCATATAGATAACATTGTGCTCACTCCTATGGAGTTATTTGAGTCAGCACCTATTGGCTAAAATGCAAGTCTGTGAAAAGAACTGAGATAAGGGGGCAGTCTGCAGAGGCTTAGAAACAGGGTAATCACAGAGGTAAAAAGTATATTAATATAACTGAGATAAGGGGAAGTCTGCAGAGGCTTAGATACAAGGTAATCACAGAGGTAAAAAGTATATTAATATAACTGAGATAAGGGGAAGTCTGCAGAGGCTTAGATACAAGGTAATCACAGAGGTAGAATGTATATTAATATAACTGAGGTAAGGAGCAGTCTGCAGAGGCATAGATACAAGGTAATCACAGAGGTAAAAAGTTTATTAATATAACTGAGATAACGGGGCAGTCTGCAGAAGCTTAGATACAAGGTAATCACAGAGGTAAAATGTATATTAATATAACTGAGATAAGGAGCAGTCTGCAGAGGCTTAGATACAAGGTAATCACAGAGGTAAAATGTATATTAATATAACTGAGATAAGGAGAAGTCTGCAGAGGCTTAGATGCAAGGTAATCACAGAGGTAAAATGTATATTAATATAACTGAGGTAAGGAGCAGTCTGCAGAGGCATAGATACAAGGTAATCACAGAGGTAAAAAGTATATTAATATAACTGAGATAAGGAGCAGTCTGCAGAGGCTTAGATACAAGGTAATCACAGAGGTAAAATGTATATTAATATAACTGAGATAAGGGGACATGTGGAAAGATTTTAAAAGCTAGACACTGCTAGTTCATGTTGTCAATATAGATAGCATTGTACTCACTTACATGGAGTTATTTATGAGTTAGCACTGATTGGCTAAAATACAAGTCTATCAAAAGCACTGAGATAAGGGGACATTCTGCAGAGGCTTAGAAACAAGATAATCACAGAGGTTAAAAGTATATTAATATAACTGAGATAAGGGGCAGTCTGCAGAGGCTTAGATACAAGGTAATCACAGAGGTAAAAATATATTAATATAACTGAGATAAGGGGACATTCTGCAGAGGCTTAGAAACAAGATAATCACAGAGGTTAAAAGTATATTAATATAACTGAGATAAGGGGCAGTCTGCAGAGGCTTAGATACAAGGTAATCACAGAGGTAAAAATATATTAATATAACTGAGATAAGGGGACATTCTGCAGAGGCTTAGAAACAAGATAATCACAGAGGTAAAACGTATATTAATATAATCATGTTAGTTATGCAAAACTGGGAAATGGGTAATAAAGGGATTATCTATCTTTTTAAAATTATAACAAAACTGGAGTAGACTGCCCCTTTAAACACAGATTTAAGTGCTTTTTCTATATGGTTACAACAGATCATACTTTGGCCGTGTTTTCATTGCGTTGCTAAAGTTTGGAAACTGCTGGTATCATAAAAATCCTCCATAGACTTTAATGGCGATAAATGTTTTTATCACTTAGTTTTCACAATTTACCACCTCAATGGTATTTAGGTCTTTGTGTTTTACAGCTGACAAAGCCCTTTATGACAATAACATTAGTTTGTATAAATGTCTATAATGCACTATCATTTATATCAGGAGTTTATAGAGGAATAAAATATCCACACACACATTTTAAAACTATAAAAAATAAAACTTGCTGATTTGGCCTATTGAATCCACTACCTGTACTCAAAATTGAATACTTAAGTATTGGATATTGAAAAGCTATGTAAACAAGGGCCAACAGAAGACATTACACTCCTAGAGGTTAGTAAGACTTATGTGTACTAAATGTTCAATTTAAATTGTTCTCTATAAATAAAGGGTTTTGGTTTACAGACAGAGAAAAGATAAGGAATCATTCCTGTGTGTAGAATGTGATTAGATAAATAGGTATGATCTCTCTAAAGTTCAGCCCATTTTAAAGGGACACTCAAGTCAAAACTAAACTTTCATTATTCAGCTAGAGCAGCAATTTTAATTAACCATTTGAGTGCTAAACACTTTCCCACCTGGGTGCTAAGCTTTGTTAAGAGTTTTTTTTATTTTTGTATATTTTGCAAAAAAATTTACTTTTTTTTCCTTTTTTCAGATCCCACACTGTTGAAAAGGTTAGGCGATTACCTTTCCAACGGTGAGTCTTGGGGGTCTTTAGCTGCTTAGATGCCTGAGATACAGGCTTCTAAGCAGCATGCCCCCTGCTCCTATACTTAACATTCAGCTAGATTACGAGTTTTGCGTTATCAGCGGTGCGGTAATAACTTGCAAGTTATTGTCAACCCTCACTTCCCTATAGCGCTGCTATTACAGGTTTTCCAAAAACCGGCGTTAGCGGGCAATATCGTTGCGTTGAGCTCCATACCGCACACAAATACCAGCGCTGCTTTGAGCTGGTTTTACATGCTCGTGCATGATTTCTCCATAGACATCAATGGGGAGAGCCGACTAAAAAAAAGCTGCGATGCAGGAGGTCCTCGGTTTAGGGGTTAATATGTAGTTTATGGGTGTTAGTGTACTTTGTAACACTTTAGATATGAGTTTTATGGTACAGTTTTGTAGCGCAAAACTCATAACTACTGACTTTCAGGTGGCGGTACGAAACTTGTAGTTATGGTCTGTAACACTCCCTTTTTGGCCGGACAGGCAAACTCGTAATACCGGCACTATGGAAGTCCCATTGAAAAAGGACTTTTTGAAAGGTGCGGTAGTTACGTTGCGTTACGGCCAAAAAGGTGTGCGGTACAGCTATAACTACAAGACTAATAATAGCAGCGGTAGTGAAAAAGAGCCTTAACGCTGCTTTTTCACTCATACCGCACAAACGATTTTTAAGTATAAATAAAGTTGCGCAGTGACGTCACTGTGCATAACGTGAAGCCCCGGTGATGCCTGTCACTATGCAGGCCGGGGTAGGAAGGGGGGGAGAGCCCCCAGATTTCCTTCCGTCGTTAGCACCAGAGTGGGAAACTGTGCGACGGATCAGAGCTGTCCAAAGAATAGTGTAGTCCACAGCACTAATATATTTTCTCAATATGCTTTATTCAGACATTTAAAACAGCTGTTTTAAATGTCTGAATAAAGCATATTGAGATAATATATTAGTGCTGTGGACTACACTATTCTTTGGATTATTGGTGGGGTTTGGCAGTTTTACCCCTGTCTTCACGTGCACTGGTTACAGGAGTGCTGGCCCACATTGGGATCAGAGCTGTCGTTAGCACTCAAGGGGTTAAACAACTTTCCAATTTACTTCAATTAAAAAAATGTGCACAGTTTTTTTATATTTAAACTTTTCGGGTCACCAACACCTACTGAGCATGTGCAAGAATTCAAAGAATAAGCGTATATGCATTTGGGATTGACTGTCACATGGTATGTGTATGCATTTGTGATTGGCTGATGGCGGTCACATGGTACTGGGGGAGTGGAAATAGACACAACTTTTAAAATTTTCAGAAAGAATAAATAAATCTACTACTCATTTGAAGTTCAGACTAAGTGCTATTGCATGGTCTTGTTATCTTGCATGTGTTGATTATGCAAATCTACTGAGTTTACTGGTCCTTTAATGAGTTGTGGTTTCAAAGAGATACAACACTAAACCTAAATTAACAAATATAAAATAATTTTACCAAAAATCACCTTATATAGAATATACATAATACAATGTATTTTACACTTACCCAACTGTGTGACTAACAGTTTCCGATTTGGGCCAGCATTTCTCTGTGGCTCATAAATTATACTTTACCTGTGGATTTAACCCTTTTGTGAGGTTTAAACACATAGATTTGCAGGGTGTATAGTGATAATACTACATGATCCTGTCACTTTGTCAATATAATGCCCTGATATAGGAATTGAATGAAAGGCTATTGTAAATCAGGCTAGTTTTAAAGGTAAATTTTTATGAGCTTTGTAAGAAGTATAGCATATCTTAATAGTTTTGAACGTGTATAATATTGTTTCATATCCTGGTATTACAAATATATTCCAATATGCTCATAGATATTAACTAATAAAAAGAATTCAGATATTTATATTAATTTTGTGGTTTCTAGTAGATGCATATTAATTAAGGGTTTCTATTTTAATAGGATAATTATTAAATGTATTGTATTATAACCCTAAGATAGACTGATATATTATTTGAATAGCACTACTGAAGATTCTTATAAATATACTGACAGGAAGAATTTTAATCTGCCCCTACCAGCTGAGCTGGATTAAGGGCCGCACCTTCATGCAGACTTGGGGGCTGGCTTTGGTTTCTTAAACGGTTTGGATTTACTCCAACTTGAAGGTTTCCAATTGGAACCAGATTCTTTGGAGGAAGGATTAGGTTTATGTTCCTTATTTTGTTGAAAGGAACGAAAATGGTTAGAAGTTTTAGATTTACCCTTTGCCTTATCCTGAGGCAAAAAAACACCCTCCCCCCAGTGACAGTTGAAATAATCAAATCCAACTGAGAACCAAATAACTTATTACCTTGGAAAGAAAGAGATAGTAATCTAGACTTAGATACCATGTCAGCATTCCAATATTTGAGCCACAAAGCTCTTCTAGATAAAATAGCTAAAGACATACATTTAACATTAATTTTGATGATATCAAAAATGGCATCACAGATAAAATGATTAGCATGTTGAAGCAAGCAACAATGCTAGACAAATCAGGATCCATTACCTGTTGTGCTAAACTTTGCAACCAAAAAGTTGATGCAGCTTCAACATCAGCCATAGAAATGGCAGGCCTGAGAAGATAGCCAGAATATAAATAAGCTTTCCTTAGATAAGATTCAAGTTTCCTATCTAAAGGGTCTTTAAGAGAAGTACTATCTTCCATAGGAATAGTAGTATGTTTAGTAAGAGTAGAAATAGCCCCATCAACTTAGGGGATCTTTTCCCAAAACTCCAATCTAACTGCTGGCAAAGGATACAATTTTTTAAACCTTGAAGAAGGAACAAAAGAAGTACCAGGCTTATTCCATTCCTTAGAAATCATATCAGAAATAGCATAAAAAACTGGAAACATTTCTGGAGTAACCACAGGAGGTTTATAAACAGAATTTAAACGTTTATTAGTTTTAATATCGAGGACTAGTTTCCTCAATATCCAATGTAATCAACACCTCTTTTAACAAGGAACGAATAAACTCCATTTGAAATAAATAAGTAGATTTGTCAGTGTCAATATCTGAGGAAGGATCTTCTGAATCAGAGGAGGATAATTCAGTATGTTGTCGGTCATTAAAAATGTCATCAACTTTATGAGAAGTTTTAAAAGACCTTTTACATTTATTAGAAGGCAGAATGGCAGACAAAGCCTTCTGAATTGCATCAGCAATAAAATCTTTTATATTTACAGGTATATCATGTACATTAGGTGTTGAAGGAACAACAGGCATTGTACTATTACTGATGGACACATTTTCTGCATGTTAAAGCTTATCATGACAACTATTACATACCACAGCTGGAGATATAATCTCCTCAAATTTACAACAAATGCACTTAGCTTTGGTAGAACTGTTATCAGGCAGCAGGGTTCCAACAGTGGTTTCTGAGACAGGATCAGATTGAGACATCTTGCAAATGTAAGAGAAAAAACAACATATAAAACAAAATTATCAATTTCCTTATATGGCAGTTTCAGGAATGGGAAAAATGCAAACAGCATAGCCCTCTGACATAGAAAAAGTCAAGAGGCATATAGGAATGAGGTTTTAAATAATTAAATTATTCGGCACCAAGTATGACGCACAACGCAAACTGAATTTTTTTTGGCGCCAACAACATCCGGAAATGACACACTCGCATCATTGAAGACGCAACCTTGTGCAAAGAACTCAGCGTCAACTAAGACGTACCGTGCCAAGAATGACGCAATAAACTAGCATTTTGCGCCCTCGCGAGCCTAATTTTGCCCGCAACATTTAATGAAAAAGCAGTCAATTGAAAAATATTATACCCCAGGCAAGAAAAATATTTTCCTAAATATGTTTTTTCCCTCAAATAGCTGAGAGTGTCTTAAGTAATGAAAACATACTTAGCGAAAGACACTCATCCACAAATAGCAGATAGCCAAACCAGTACTGAAACAGTTATCAGTAGAGGTAAAGGAATATGAGAGTATATCGTCAATCTGAATAAGGGAGGTAGGAGATGAATCTCTACAACCGATAACAGAGAACCTATGAAATACATCTCCCGCGAGGAAAACCATTGCATTGAATTGGTGATACTCCCTTCACATCCCTCTGACATTCACTGTATTCTGAGAGGAATTGGGCTTCAAAATGCTGAGAAGCGCATATCAACATAGAAATCTTAGCACAAAGTTACTTCACCACCTCCATAGGAGGCAAAGTTTGTAAAACTGAATTGTGAGTGTGGTGAGGGGTGTATTTATAGGCATTTTGAGGTTTGGGAAACTTTGCCCCTCCTGGTAGGATTGTATATCCCATACGTCACTAGCTCATGGACTCTTGCCAAAACATGAAAGAAATAAGTTTTACCTCTGTGATTATCTTGTATCTAAGCCTCTGTAGACTGCCCCCTTATTTCAGTTTTATTTGACAGACTTGCATTTTAGCCAGTCAGTGCTCACTCCTGGGTAACTTCATGTGCTCAATCTTATCTATAAGAAACACATGAACTAATGCCCTCTAGTGGTCAAAATGCATTCAGATTAGAGGCAGTCTTCAAAGTCTAAGAAATTAGCATATGAACCTCCTAGAGGCTTTGAACTAAGAATATGAAGAGAACAAAGCAAAATTGGTGATAAAATTAAATTGAAAAGTTGTTTAAAATTACGTTCCCTATTTAAATCATAAAAGTTTTTTTTTTGGATTTGACTGTATTTACTGAATTTAACATAAAGTTCTTTCATTTAAAAAGCCCAATTGAATACATAATGATTTATAGGATTTTGTAAAATAAATGCTTGTAGCAGAACCAAACCATATTTTCAATCTTGAGGAAGTCTGTCCAATAATACATTTGTGAGGGTTGTTCCTGTTATACAATGAGCAACAGATTCTTAACTTAAGTGATGTGCGGTGACTTCAGAGGCTGGTGAGGCAGTGGCTAGGAATCGGATACGCCTTCATTCTTTAGATATCCTTTGTTGAAGAAATAGCAATGTACATGGGCGAGCCAATCGCATGATGATCTATATGCAGCCACCAATCAGTATCTACTGAGCATATTTAGATATGATTTTCAACAAAGGATATCAAAAGAATGAAGAAAATCAGATATCCTTTGTTGAAAATCATATCTAAATATGCTCAGTAGCCTGCCACTGACAAAAACAGTTACTAAAAAATAGTAAAAGTAGTAAGAAGTTCTTCTGAGTCACGAGTACATTTTGCTGCTGCTGCCTGCCAAGTTTGCCAACAATCATCTGCCAAGTAGTAGTAGTGCCAAGTTCCAATCCAATGCCTTAAACAATTCCTAACAATAACCATAACACAATTCCTGTGTTATAACACAATTTGAATTTACTATGACCAGTTGCTATTGTAGGTTATGTAAAAAAAAGTCCAATACAGTTTGTTGTTTTTTTTGTTTGTTTTTTTAAATATAGATGTGGTACAATAAGATTCCACATCTCAGCTTTTTTTTTTATTACACAGAAGCTAAAGACAAAACATACTTCAACAGTAATGTTTCATACAACAGTAATGTTTCATACAACAGTAATGTTTCATACAATAGTAATGTTTCATACAACAGTAATGTTTCATACAACAGTAATGTTTCATACAACAGTAATGTTTCATACAACAGTAATGTTTCATACAACAGTAATGTTTCATACAACAGTAATGTTTCATACAACAGTAATGTTTCATACAACAGTAATGTTTCATACAACAGTATTACCTAATATGGAGAAATGTGAATTTCGAGATGACTAAAGACGTATTGGTTTAAATAAGATCATGGAATTTTTTCAGATTAGCAATTTCATTGAATAAAACGTTAAAAGCAAAAGGCTGCACATATATAAAATTCCATTTTAGCTATAACAGCAAACAAATTGGGCTTTTATATTTTTCAATTAAAGGGACAGTAATTCTTTAGAGTGTGCCATTTTTGTCTTACTGTCCAAAGTTTACCATCTGTTTAACGCGCTAAAAAAAGGTTAAACAAACAGGTAACTCCTGTTCCTTAGTGGCAAACATTGAACCCTCCTGGAAACTACTGATCCTGATTGGGTCCCAACTGAGACCTCCTGCTTGGTGCTCTGAAGCGGTACTTTACCTATGTATTTAACTACTTTAAGGTTTATGATTTTTATTAAGCTAGGGTGAATTAGGCCATATTGCATAATGTTTACATCAGACTAAAGGTTTATAATGTATGTTTTGTTATGGTAAACTAGTCTCGCTGTATAGAACAAAAGGAGCCCCCAGGGGCTGACTGTGAGCATTACAAGTTGTTCTAGAGACTTGGCAGGGATTTCTCACAGCTTGCCCCAGTCTATAGAAGTTATATAGACTATATTGCCCCGTAACGTATTTGTTTCCTTTTTGTATATGGAAGTGGACTGTTTTATATAGGGAGCGTATTCTTCACAGTGGTGCTCCCTTGCACAGAGAGAGAAGGGATATAAATGTTTTTATCTTAGTTAACCTGCATTAATCATAAATAACTACACAAACACACCTTGCTCAAGTTCTTTTTGTTTGGTTAGAAAATGGTAAATGTTCCGTTACTCTCCCTCATACAATGTATATAGGCAAGTAATTGTCATGGGCACACTCACAGGCAGGGCAGAGAATAAGGCACTAGGTAGCACATGAGTATTATAAGGTACTAGGTAGCACATGAGTATTATAAGGCACTAGGTAGCACATGAGTATTATAAGGTACTAGGTAGCACATGAGTATTATAAGGTACTAGGTAGCACATGAGTATTATAAGGCACTAGGTAGCACATGAGTATTATAAGGTACTAGGTAGCACATGAGTATTATAAGGTACTAGGTAGCACATGAGTATTATAAGGTACTAGGTAGCACATGCAGTATTATAAGGTACTAGGTAGCACATGAGTATTATAAGGTACTAGGTAGCACATGAGTATTATAAGGCACTAGGTAGCACATGCAGTATTATAAGGCACTAGGTAGCACATGCAGTATTATAAGGTACTAGGTAGCATATGAGTATTATAAGGTACTAGGTAGCACATGAGTATTATAAGGTACTATGTAGCACATGAGTATTATAAGGTACTAGGTAGCACATGAGTATTATAAGGTACTAGGTAGCACATGAGTATTATAAGGCACTAGGTAGCACATGAGTATTATAAGGTACTAGGTAGCACATGCAGTATTATAAGGCACTAGGTAGCACATGCAGTATTATAAGGCACTAGGTAGCACATGCAGTATTATAAGGCACTAGGTAGCACATGAGTATTATAAGGCACTAGGTAGCACATGAGTATTATAAGGTACTAGGTAGCACATGAGTATTATAAGGTACTAGGTAGCACATGAGTATTATAAGGTACTAGGTAGCACATGAGTATTATAAGGTATTAGGTAGCACATGAGTATTATAAGGCACTAGGTAGCACATGCAGTATTATAAGGCACTAGGTAGCACATGAGTATTATAAGGTACTAGGTAGCACATGCAGTATTATAAGGTACTAGGTAGCACATGCAGTATTATAAGGTACTAGGTAGCACATGAGTATTATAAGGTACTAGGTAGCACATGAGTATTATAAGGTACTAGGTAGCACATGCAGTATTATAAGGTACAAGGTAGCACATGCAGTATTATAAGGTACTAGGTAGCACATGCAGTATTATAAGGTACTAGGTAGCACATGAGTATTATAAGGTACTAGGTAGCACATGAGTATTATAAGGCACTAGGTAGCACATGAGTATTATAAGGTACTAGGTAGCACATGCAGTATTATAAGGTACTAGGTAGCACATGAGTATTATAAGGCACTAGGTAGCACATGCAGTATTATAAGGCACTAGGTAGCACATGCATTATTATAAGGCACTAGGTAGCACATGCAGTATTATAAGGCACTAGGTAGCCCATGCAGTATTATAAGGCACTAGGTAGCACATGCAGTATTATAAGGTACTAGGTAGCACATGCAGTATTATAAGGCACTAGGTAGCACATGAGTATTATAAGGTACTAGGTAGCACATGAGTATTATAAGGTACTAGGTAGCACATGCAGTATTATAAGGTACTAGGTAGCACATGCAGTATTATAAGGCACTAGGTAGCACATGCAGTATTATAAGGTACTAGGTAGCACATGCAGTATTATAAGGTACTAGGTAGCACATGCAGTATTATAAGGTACTAGGTAGCACATGCAATATTATAAGGCACATGCAGTATTATAAGGCACTAGGTAGCACATGCAGTATTATAAGGCACTAGGTAGCACATGCAGTATTATAAGGCACTAGGTAGCACATGAGTATTATAAGGCACTAGGTAGCACATGCAGTATTATAAGGTACTAGGTAGCACATGCAGTATTATAAGGTACTAGGTAGCACATGCAGTATTATAAGGTACTAGGTAGCACATGCAGTATTATAAGGCACATGCAGTATTATAAGGCACTAGGTAGCACATGCAGTATTATAAGGCACTAGGTAGCACATGCATTATTATAAGGTACTAGGTAGCACATGCAGTATTATAAGGCACTAGGTAGCACATGCAGTATTATAAGGCACTAGGTAGCACATGCAGTATTATAAGGTACTAGATAGCACATGCAGTATTATAAGGTACTTGGTAGCACATGCAGTATTATAAGGCACTAGGTAGCACATGAGTATTATAAGGTACTAGGTAGCACATGAGTATTATAAGGTACTAGGTAGCACATGCAGTATTATAAGGTACTAGGTAGCACATGCAGTATTATAAGGCACTAGGTAGCACATGCAGTATTATATGGTACTAGGTAGCACATGCAGTATTATAAGGTACTAGGTAGCACATGCAGTATTATAAGGTACTAGGTAGCATATGCAGTATTATAAGGCACATGCAGTATTATAAGGCACTAGGTAGCACATGCAGTATTATAAGGCACTAGGTAGCACATGCAGTATTATAAGGCACTAGGTAGCACATGAGTATTATAAGGTACTAGGTAGCACATGAGTATTATAAGGTACTAGGTAGCACATGCAGTATTATAAGGCACTAGGTAGCACATGCAGTATTATAAGGCACTAGGTAGCACATGAGTATTATAAGGTACTAGGTAGCACATGCAGTATTATAAGGCACTAGGTAGCACATGCAGTATTATAAGGCACTAGGTAGCACATGCAGTATTATAAGGCACTAGGTAGCACATGCAGTATTATAAGGCACTAGGTAGCACATGAGTATTATAAGGCACTAGGTAGCACATGAGTATTATAAGGTACTAGGTAGCACATGAGTATTATAAGGTACTAGGTAGCACATGAGTATTATAAGGCAATAGGTAGCACATGCAGTATTATAAGGCACTAGGTAGCACATGAGTATTATAAGGCACTAGGTAGCACATGCGTATTATAAGGCTCTAGGTAGCACATGCAGTATTATAAGGCACTAGGTAGCACATGCAGTATTATAAGACACTAGGTAGCACATGCAGTATTATAAGGCACTAGGTAGCACATGCAGTATTATAAGGTACTAGGTAGCACATGAGTATTATAAGGCACTAGGTAGCACATGCAGTATTATAAGGCACTAGGTAGCACATGCAGTATTATAAGGCACTAGGTAGCACATGAGTATTATAAGGCACTAGGTAGCACATGCAGTATTATAAGGCACTAGGTAGCACATGCAGTATTATAAGGCACTAGGTAGCACATGCAGTATTATAAGGCACTAGGTAGCACATGCAGTATTATAAGGCACTAGGTAGCACATGCAGTATTATAAGGCACTAGGTAGCACATGCAGTATTATAAGGTACTAGGTAACACATGCAGTATTATAAGGCACTAGGTAGCACATGCAGTATTATAAGGCACTAGGTAGCACATGCAGTATTATAAGGTACTAGGTAGCACATGCAGTATTATAAGGTACTAGGTAGCACATGCAGTATTATAAGGTACTAGGTAGCACATGCAGTATTATAAGGCACTAGGTAGCACATGCAGTATTATAAGGCACTAGGTAACACATGCAGTATTATAAGGCACTAGGTAGCACATGCAGTATTATAAGGCACTAGGTAGCACATGAGTATTATAAGGCACTAGGTAGCACATGCAGTATTATAAGGCACTAGGTAGCACATGCAGTATTATAAGGCACTAGGTAGCACATGCAGTATTATAAGGTACTAGGTAACACATGCAGTATTATAAGGCACTAGGTAGCACATGCAGTATTATAAGGCACTAGGTAGCACATGCAGTATTATAAGGTACTAGGTAGCACATGCAGTATTATAAGGCACTAGGTAGCACATGCAGTATTATAAGGCACTAGGTAGCACATGCAGTATTATAAGGCACTAGGTAGCACATGCAGTATTATAAGGCACTAGGTAGCACATGCAGTATTATAAGGCACTAGGTAGCACATGAGTATTATAAGGCACTAGGTAGCACATGCAGTATTATAAGGCACTAGGTAGCACATGCAGTATTATAAGGCACTAGGTAGCACATGCAGTATTATAAGGCACTAGGTAGCACATGCAGTATTATAAGGCACTAGGTAGCACATGAGTATTATAAGGTACTAGGTAGCACATGAGTAGTATAAGGCACTAGGTAGCACATGCAGTATTATAAGGCACTAGGTAGCACATGCAGTATTATAAGGCACTAGGTAGCACATGCAGTATTATAAGGCACTAGGTAGCACATGCAGTATTATAAGGCACTAGGTAGCACATGCAGTATTATAAGGCACTAGGTAACACATGCAGTATTATAAGGCACTAGGTAGCACATGCAGTATTATAAGGTACTAGGTAGCACATGCAGTATTATAAGGCACTAGGTAGCACATGCAGTATTATAAGGCACTAGGTAGCACATGCAGTATTATAAGGCACTAGGTAGCACATGCAGTATTATAAGGCACTAGGTAGCACATGCAGTATTATAAGGCACTAGGTAGCACATGCAATATTATAAGGCACTAGGTAGCACATGAGTATTATAAGGCACTAGGTAGCACATGAGTATTATAAGGCACTAGGTAGCACATGCAGTATTATAAGGCACTAGGTAGCACATGCAGTATTATAAGGCACTAGGTAGCACATGCAGTATTATAAGGCACTAGGTAGCACATGCAGTATTATAAGGCACTAGGTAGCACATGCAGTATTATAAGGCACTAGGTAGCACATGCAGTATTATAAGGCACTAGGTAGCACATGCAGTATTATAAGGCACTAGGTAGCACATGCAGTATTATAAGAATATGCGCCATTAACCAATAACCATAACACAATTCCTGAAGGCTGAAACACTTCCATGCTGGCTGAGTGAAATGTTATGATGATGAATATGATGATTATGATATAGTATATTTATTTAATAAATCTACTATATCATCATAACATTTCACTCAGCCAGCATCAAAGTGTTTCAGCCTTCAGGAATTGTGTTATGGTTATTGGTTAATGGCGCATATTCTTTAGGTAGGTGGCGCTGCTAATTATTACTGTAACACTTGTTATCATGTAAAAAATAATACAGTAATAATTAGCACCGCCACCTACCTAAAGAATATGCACCATTAACCATAAGCATTAACATTCCTTTCTGAAGGCTGCCTGAAACAAATTAGTTTGATGCAGGCTGAGGCTCAGCTGAGTAGTATATATATTAGCACCGCCACCTACCTAAGAATTATATGCGCCAAACAGTAGACTTAGTCTTCTACTGCTGCGTGCACTGCTCAGTGCTGTAAGTTCACCCGTCACGAACACGACCGACCCCACACTCACTCACTGACTGATCGATGTCGACTGATCTGATCCTGGTGACGGCTGCACGTGACAGACGCTGACGCACGCTGCTCGATTCCTTCCCGTCTGGCCGGCACTCAGTCAGCACAACATAGACTCAGACAGTCATACTTGCTGTCGTCTGATTGGCTGAGAGGAGGCCACGGCTCCCGAGGCTTTAAGAGACAAGGCTTCGGTGGGAGCAGTATGGGCCGCAAGAGAGCACTGCAATGGCACTTATTCTCCTCCTGGTGGCAGTCTCTCAGCGGCCCATACACTTCCACAGTGAATACATTGCATTCATATTGCGCAATAGAAGGATAGCTGACTGGACTCTAGTTGCGCAATATGAATGTCAATGTTATACTATTATGGTTTTTTTAACAAGTCAAGTAATAACACATCAAAATAATAAAGTACTGATTTTGGTGGAGGGGTGGGGGGGTCACCTTTTTATTAAAAACAAAAAATGAAAAAAAAATATTTTTTAATTTTTATATTAAAAAAAAAGGCTGCAATACCTAGATTGGCCATTGGAGGCACTGCCTCACCTACCTCCTATGAGTGCACGTCCCAATCTTAAGTATCAACCAATTAGAATCTTGTATTTCCCTATAGGTTTATAACTAACTGTAGAGCCGAGATGAACCATTTTCATTTAATATTAGTGTGAAGCTGCTATTTGCTCCAGTAATAAATATCACTCAGCTTATGGCCCTGCTGTATCAGTCTCATCACATTTACTGATCTAATGATAAATATCTTGTGATCTGCATATTATTTTATTTCTAATGAGGTTATTTTATAATACATTTCTTATTTCTATTAGCTGCACCTGTTTATCCCACTGATCTGTGACTGATTCTTGTTGTTAGTAAAGACCTTAGTAAGTGTATTCTGCACCTTCAGCTGCTGCTGTTAATGTCACATGATCACAGACTTAAAGGGACAGTGTGCTGTAAATTTGTGTTTCCCTTAAAATAACAAGAAACCCCAAATGTTTTTCATTATTTAAATTATGATATTTGCTTCATTCTCTAGATATCCTTTATCGAAGCAGCTGCAATGCACTACTGGGAGCTAGCTGAGCATATAAGGTGAGCCAATGACAAGAGGCTTGTATGTGCCACTAATCAGCAGCTAGCTCACCATAGTGCATTATAAGCTTTGTCACAAAGGTCCCCAAGGGAATAAAGCAGATTTGATAATAGAAGGAAATTAGAAAGTTGTTTAAATTTGAATAATAAAAGTTTAATTGTGACTTCGCTGTCCCTTTAATGTGTTTCTAATGACTTGTTTTACCGGTGTATAAAGTGTATGGGAAATTTCACCTTTAGCTTTATTTTTATATAAAATAACTATTTGCTGTTTGTAATTTATTGTCATTATTAAATTGTACTCAGCCTTTTAAATGACCTGAGGCTCCGGCCCCTACTTAGCATATGCAGGAGATCACATTATATAAACATATGAGTCTGTTATTGGCTGATAGCTGTCACATGGTACAGGAGTCTGTTATTGGCTGATAGCTGTCACATGGTACAGGTGCAGAACTACATTTATCAGAAAACAATCTACTGCTCTTTTAAATTCATAGTAAGTTTATTGCATTGTATTTCTCCTGTTAAGTGTAGTCAGTCCACGGGTCATCCATTACTTATGGGATATTAACTCCTCCCTAACAGGAAGTGCAAGAGGATCACCCAAGCAGAGCTGCTATATAGCTCCTCCCCTCTACGTCATACCCAGTCATTCTCTTGCACCTAACTAATAGATAGGACGTGTGAGAGGACTGTGGTTATTAAATTTAGTTTTTATTTCTTCAATCAAAAGTTTGTTATTTTAAACAGCACCGGAGTGTGTTGTTTTTTCTCAGGCAGCATTAGAAGAAGAATCTACCTGAGTTGTGTATGATCTTAGCGGACGTAACTAAGATCCATTTGCTGTTCTCGGCCATTCTGAGGAGCGAGGTAACTTCAGAACAGGGGACAGCGGGCAGGGTTCACCTGCAAGGAGGTATGTTGACTGTGACTGTGAATTGACTGTGAAAATACTGCTAATACCGATGTAATGTAAGTACAGCCTTAAATGCAGTAGTAGTAACTGGTATCAGGCTGATATGTGTGTATGTTTGCACTAAAGTATTTCTGGGGAATGGCACTTCACTAAGAAAATACTGTATATATATAACTTATAGCCTTTCTGCAGTGAAAGCAACTAGCAACAGGCTTTTTATTAACATTTCATATATTTATATTAAAACGTTTACTGGCATGTTAATCGTTTTTTTCTCTGAGGTACTTGGTGAAAATTTTTATATGGGCATTATTTTCCACATGGCTGTCGTTTGTTTTGAATAAATTCAGTTTACTGAGCTTCCCCACTGTTGTATTGTGAGTGGGAGGGGCCTATTTTGGCGCTTTTACTGCGCAGTAAAAATTCAGTCACAAGTCTTCCTGTTCTCCCTGCATGATCCAGAACGTCTCTACAGAGCTCAGGGGTCTCCAAAACTAGTTTTGAGGGAGGTAATCACTCACAGCAGACCTGTGAGACTGTGCTTTGACTGTGAGAAAAACGTATATATTTTTATTGTTATCCGTTTTTGGTATTAAGGGGTTAATCATCCATTTGCTAGTGGGTGCAATCCTTTGCTAAATTAATGAATTTAATGTGAAAATTTGGTTTCTATAACTAATCCGGTTCATTGTTATTTCAACTGTGACAGTTTTGTGTGCTTCTTAAAGGCACAGTAACGTTTTTTTATATTGCTTGTAAATTTATTTGAAAAGTATTTTCCAAGTTTGCTAGTTTAATTGCTAGTTTGTTTAAACATGTCTGACATAGAGGAATCTCTTTGTGCAATATGTTCAAAGGCCAATGTGGAGCCCAATAGAAATTTATGTACTAATTGCATTGATGCTACTTTAAGTAAAAGCCAATCTGTACATGTAAAGAAAATTTCACCAGACAACGAGGGGGAAGTTATGCGACTAACTCTCCTCACGTGTCAGTACCTGCATCTCCCGCTCAGGAGGTGCGTGATATTGTGACGCCATGTACATCAGGGCGCCCTTTGCAGATCACTTTGCAAGACATGGCTAATGTTATGACTGAAGTTTTATCTAAATTGCCAGAACTTAGGGGTAAACGCGACCACTCTGGGGTGAGAACAGAGTGCGCTGAAAATACTAGGGCCATGTCTGATACTGCGTCACAATTTGCAGAACATGAAGACGGAGAGCTTCATTCTGTGGGTGACGGATCTGATCCAAATAAACTGGATTCAGACATTTCAAATTTTAAATTTAAGCTTGAGAACCTCCGTGTGTTACTAGGGGAGGTATTAGCGGCTCTAAATGATTGTAACACAGTTGCAATCCCAGAGAAAATATGTAGGCTGGATAAATATTTTGCGGTACCGACGTGTACTGACATTTTTCCTATACCTAAAAGGCTTACAGAAATTGTTAACAAGGAGTGGGATAGACCCAGTGTGCCTTTCTCACCCCCTCCTATATTTAGAAAAATGTTTCCAATAGACGCCACCACACGGGACTTATGGCAGACGGTCCCTAAGGTGGAGGGAGCAGTTTCTACTTTAGCTAAGCGTACCACTATCCCGGTGGAGGATAGCTGTGCCTTTTCAGATCCAATGGATAAAAGGTTAGAGGGTTACCTTAAGAAAATGTTTGTTCAACAAGGTTTTATATTGCAACCCCTTGCATGCATTGCGCCTGTCACGGCTGCGGCGGCATTCTGGTTTGAGTCTCTGGAAGAGACCATTAGTTCAGCTACATTGGATGAGATTACAGACAAGCTTAGAGTCCTTAAGCTAGCTAATTCATTTATTTCTGATGCCGTAGTACATTTAACTAAGCTTACGGCTAAGAAATCCGGATTCACCATTCAGGCGCGCAGAGCGCTGTGGCTTAAATCCTGGTCAGCTGATGTGACTTCTAAATCTAAATTGCTTAACATACCTTTCAAGGGGCAGACCTTATTCGGGCCCAGTTTGAAAGAAATTATCGCTGACATTACTGGAGGTAAGGGCCATGCCCTGCCTCAAGACAGAGCCAAACCAAGGGCTAGACAGTCTAATTTTCGTGCCTTTCGCAACTTCAAGGCAGGAGCAGCATCAACTTCCTCCGCTCCAAAACAGGAAGGAACTGTTGCTCGCTACAGACAGGGCTGGAAAGCTAACCAGACCTGGAACAAGGGCAAGCAGGCCAGAAAACCTGCTGCTGCCCCTAAGACAGCATGAAGTGAGGGCCCCCGATCCGGAAACGGATCTAGTGGGGGGCAGACTTTCTCTCTTCGCCCAGGCTTGGGCAAGAGATGTCCAGGATCCCTGGGCGTTAGAGATCATATCTCAGGGATATCTTCTGGACTTCAAAGCCTCTCCTCCAAAAGGGAGATTTCATCTTTCAAGGTTGTCAACAAACCAGATAAAGAAAGAGGCGTTTCTACGCTGTGTACAAGATCTGTTACTAATGGGAGTGATCCACCCGGTTCCGCGGTCGGAACACGGACAAGGGTTTTACTCAAATCTGTTTGTGGTTCCCAAGAAAGAGGAACCTTCAGACCAATCTTGGATTTAAAGATCCTAAACAAATTCCTAAGAGTTCCATCGTTCAAAATGGAAACTATTCGGACAATCTTACCCATGATCCAAAAGGGTCAGTACATGACCACAGTGGATTTAAAGGATGCGTACCTTCACATACCAATTCACAAGGATCATTACCGGTACCTAAGGTTTGCCTTCCTAGACAGGCATTACCAGTTTGTAGCTCTTCCCTTCGGGTTAGCTACTGCTCCAAGAATCTTCACAAAGGTTCTGGGTTCTCTTCTGGCGGTACTAAGACCGCGAGGAATATCGGTAGCTCCATACCTAGACGACATTATGATACAAGCGTCAAGTTTCCAAGCTGCCAAGTCTCATACAGAGTTAGTACTGGCATTTCTAAGGTCACATGGGTGGAAGGTGAACGAAGTAAAGAGTTCTCTATTGCCACTCACAAGAGTTCCTTTCTTAGGGACTCTTATAGATTCGGTAGAAATGAAAATTTACCTGACAGAGGACAGGTTAACGAAACTCCTAAATGCTTGCCGTGTCCTTCATTCCATTCCACACCCGTCAGTGGCTCAATGCATGGAGGTAATCGGGTTAATGGTAGCGGCAATGGACATAGTTCCCTTTGCACGCCTGCATCTCAGACCACTGCAATTGTGCATGCTAAGTCAGTGGAATGGGGATTACTCAGATTTGTCCCCTATACTGAATCTGGATCAAGAGACCAGAAATTCTCTTCTATGGTGGCTCTCTCGGCCACTTCTGTCCAAGGGGATGCCCTTCAGCAGACCAGATTGGACGATTGTAACAACAGACGCCAGCCTGCTAGGTTGGGGCGCTGTCTGGGATTCCCTGAAGACTCAGGGATCATGGACTCAGGAGGAGAATCTTCTTCCCATAAACATTCTGGAATTAAGAGCAGTTTTCAATGCCCTTCTAGCTTGGCCTCAGCTAGCAACTCTGAGGTTCATCAGGTTTCAGTCGGACAACATCACGACTGTGGCTTACATCAACCATCAAGGAGGGACAAGGAGTTCCCTAGCGATGATGGAAGTCTCAAAGATAATTCTCTGGGCAGAGTCTCACTCTTGCCACCTATCAGCGATCCACATCCCAGGCGTGGAGAACTGGGAGGCGGATTTCCTAAGTCGCCAGACTTTTCATCCGGGGGAGTGGGAACTTCATCCGGAGGTCTTTGCCCAAATACTTCGGCGTTGGGGCAAACCAGATATGGATCTCATGGCGTCTCGCTAGAACGCCAAGCTTCCTTGTTACGGGTCCAGGTCCAGAGACCCGGGAGCGGTTCTGATAGATGCTCTGACAGCACCTTGGACCTTCAGGATGGCTTATGTGTTTCCACCCTTCCCGATGCTTCCTCGATTGATTGCCAGGATCAAACAGGAGAGAGCATCGGTGATTCTAATAGCGCCTGCGTGGCCACGCAGGACCTGGTATGCAGATCTAGTGGACATGTCATCCTGTCCACCTTGGTCTCTGCCTCTGAGACAGGACCTCCTAATTCAGGGTCCTTTCAAACATCAAAATCTAATTTCTCTGAAGCTGACTGCATGGAGATTGAACGCTTGATTTTATCAAAGCGTGGATTTTCGGAGTCAGTAATTGATACCTTAATACAGGCTAGGAAACCTGTTACCAGGAAAATTTACCATAAAATATGGCGTAAATACTTACACTGGTGCGAATCCAAGAGTTACTCATGGAGTAAGGTTAGGATTCCTAGGATATTGTCTTTTCTACAAGAAGGTTTAGAAAAGGGTTTATCTGCAAGTTCTTTAAAGGGACAGATCTCGGCTCTGTCCATCCTTTTACACAAACGTCTGTCAGAAGTTCCAGACGTTCAGGCCTTTTGTCAGGCTTTGGTCAGGATTAAGCCTGTGTTTAAGACTGTTGCTCCTCCGTGGAGCTTAAACTTAGTTCTTAACGTTTTACAGGGTGTTCCGTTTGAACCCCTTCATTCCATTGATATCAAGCTGTTATCTTGGAAAGTTCTGTTTTTTTTTTTTTTTTTTTTTTTTTTTTAAATACTTTATTTATTTCCAATACTCGCCACAGCAACAATGAGTGTAAACATTAAAATTTATACATATCACAACAAAAAATATAGTCGCTATAGCAATACTGGGTTTTATAATACATTCTAATTTTCCTAATCCTAACTGATTCTACTATTCCCCTGTCTGCGGCCTCCCCTTCTACTAAGCCTATGTTAGGTCCTATAAACATAAACCATGGACTGTAGATTGCCAGCTTGTCACGCCTCTCTACTATAGTTGTTTAGGGAAAGTCTGCATATCATTGTGGCGTTGTGACAGTTCATAAAAGTCTTTTCTTAGCCGGCAATCATCCCAGAGCGATAAACATAAACATAAACTTTTTCTACTTAGGGTAAAGCTTCTAATCAGTAACTAGTAACATAAAGTATCAGCTTCTGTCTCTTTGCCTCGCCTCTCTCTCATCTTGAGAAGACTGCGTTTCGCAGTCTCGCCCCGAGGCGCCCCCCCCCCCCCCCGGGTTCGTCTCCCTTAGTCTCCTTCCCTCCTGTGTGGTGAGTAGTTGTTTAGCTAACGGAAGATGTTCCATTTGCCATGTAGTTGTGCTTGTAGTACATAATCTGAGTCCTTGAGTGGGTATATAATCTGTTTCTGATGCTGAAGGTCTAAGCTATCAATAAGGGGCTCCCACTTGGTCAGAAAGTGTTTAGCCCGTAGTGTTATGTCTCCCTGCGTGTCTATCTGCTCATATACCATTTGTTGTTGTAAAGCGAGTTTCAGGTCCGTCAGGCTCGGTGAGTCAGCTGTCATCCAATGCTTAAGAATGAGTTTTCTGGCCAATAGTATCACATTGTGAATAAATTTAGAGTGAGTTAGTTCCTCTGTCGGTGAGTGCAGGAATATCACCCTGATCGCTGTCAGTTCAAATGTGTCCCTAATGACCCTCTCTACCCAACTCCTTGTCATTCCCCAAAATTTTGCAAGTCTTGGGCATTGCCATATCATATGTATCATGTCTGGTTTGGGGTGTGAGCATTTTGGGCATAGTCCAGTGGTGTCTGGATTCCACCTGTGGTACATCCTAGGAGTTATATATGCTTTGTGTAATAGCTTCATTTGTGATTCTCGGATTTCACTTGATAGTGAGGCTTTTCTCACCTTCGTGATACTTTGCTCCACGATCTGATCTAAGGTTGACTGGTCAGTCAGTGTATTCCATGTCTCCTGAATGTAGTCTCTCGTGGTGCTATTGGGTAGTGTCTGAAGGGCTCTGTAGGTGTGGGAGATGGAAGTCATCCCCCCTCTAGTCAGTGACAGTAGCTTATAAACCTCACAGTCCGTGTCAGGCAGAGCCCCAGACCTCAGATGGCCCTGCACGTAGTGTCTTATCTGGAGGAAAGCGAAGTGGTGATTTCTAGGTATGTGGAAGTCAGTTTGTAGGTCAATGAATGGCTTAATAGTTTTCTGGTCCTCCGACAGTATTTGTCGGAGGGTCGTTACTCCCCATTCCTCCCACTGTTTAAAAGGTTTGGTAGTGAAACCCGCCTGGAAATCAGGGTTGCCTCGTAGTGGGAGATAAACAGTGTATTTATGTGTGACTCCAAAGGCCCTACAGATCCTCCACCACGCTTTTATGGGGTGGAGGTAGAGGGCTGCGCCTCCAACTGCCCCTTCAACCTGAGCTCTGGTCATGTGTGGAAGCATTTTCAGGGACCACGGTGTAATGAGTTGCTCCTCCAATTTATTATTGGTGAAGTTGCCTTTATCTAGGAGCCAGTCCATCACATATTTAGCCAAAGCCGCCCAGTTGTAGTATTCTATGTTTGGGAGTCCAAAACCTCCCATCTCAGGCGTAGCTGTCATTTTGAGATAGCTTAGTCTGTGTTTTTTCCCTTTCCACAGAAATTGTGTAATGTCCCTATTTAGTGTTTTAAGATCTTGTTTATGTATCAGCTCTGGGAGCATCTGTAGTGTATACAGCATTTTGGGAAATAATATCATTTTGATTAGTCCCACTCTCCCCGACAGTGTGAGCGGTAGAGTGGACCAATTCAGGAGTGTCTGTCTCAAATTTTTAAGAAGTGGTTTAAAATTGATGTCGTACCACTGAGTGGGGTCCCTAGCCAGCGTGATACCTAAGTATTTGAATGTATTGGTAACTATTTTAAAGTTATCTCCAAGTGGCACCTCAGGCCTGCTATTCCGTAGCCATAATAGCTCCGATTTCTCTTTGTTCATGCAGTACCCTGAGATTTCGCCAAATTCAGCAATAATACGCATTATACAGGGGATATTCCTTCTAGGCTCGCGCGTGTATAGGATCATGTCATCTGCGAAGAGGGATATATGTAGCGTTTCTTTACCTATCCTGAGTCCCTCCGTGTCTTTTCTAATTTTAATCGCCAATGGCTCAAGTGCGAGGTCAAAGAGGATCGGAGACAGGGGGCATCCCTGTCTCGTACCCCTCAGGAGCGGGAATGTATTGGATGGCGTGCCATTGACCAGGATCGCTGCGCGAGGATCATTGTAAATGGTGCGTATGGCTGTCATGAAGTCGCCCTGTATCCCAAATTTCCCCAGTGTCGTGAACAGGTGGTCCCACAGTAATTTGTCGAATGCTTTTTCGGCATCCACAAGTATCAGGCAAGCATCCTCACCCTCCCGATCTTGGTCTTGTTTACCTTTCCCCCAGTAGTGTGAGAGCACCACCTGTAGCTTTCTCATGTTTTTGACAGAGGATCTGCCTTTCACAAACCCCGTCTGGTCGTCATGTATCAGTGATGGCAGTATTTCTGCAAGTCTGTTGGCCAAAATTTTTGTAAACAGTTTGTAGTCCGAATTCAGTAGGGAAATTGGTCTGTAGGATGACGTCAGTAGGGGGTCTCTGTCTGGCTTGGGGATGATTGTCACGTTTGCTTCTGTAAATCTGTTAGATAAGTTTGCCCTCCCTTCCATGATTGCGTTAAACAAAAGTGTGAGTGTTTCTGATGTTTCTCCTTTGAGCATTTTATAGAATTCCCCCGGTAAGCCATCAGGTCCAGGGGTTTTCTCTAGCGGCATCATGTCAATTGCTCTAGCGACCTCTCGGGGCTGGATTGGGACATTCAGTTTGTGTAGTTGTTCCTCATCTATCTGTGGGAGAGTCATGTCTTTCCAGAAATTTTGTTTCTGTTCTGCACTTACTTCTTGGGAGTTGTAAAGATTAGAATAGTAGTCTATGAATGCCTTATGAATTTCTGATTCCTGTGTCAGTATCCTGTCCTGTCCTCTGATGGCCGTTACAGTATTAGGTTTCCTATCTAGTCTGGTAATTCTTGCTAATAGCTTCCCTGTACGATTCCCATAGCGGTAGAATTTAGCCTGTAATCTGTTGTGGGCTTTAACTGATGTTTGTATGAGGTGCGTGTCTCTGAGGGCCTTAGTGTCTCTGTATTTAATTCTATTCTGGTCCGTCGGGTGTCTTAGATACTGGTTCCTAGCGTTAAGGAGTTGGCGCAAGAGGAGCTCTCCTCTCCTCCTGCATGTTTTAGTGAGCTTTATCGCGTAGGCTGTCACCACTCCTCTCAGAACCGCTTTTGCAGTTTCCCAGAACAGGGGTACATTGTTTATATGTTGAGTGTTAAGGTCCTTGTACACTAGCCACTCTCCTATCAGGTGTTTTCTGAGATTTAGATCGTGGTATAGATATGTGGGAAAATTCCATCTACAGGTCTTTCTCTGTGGGGTGTCAGTACGCAACTCCAATGTGACTGGAGCATGGTCTGATAATGTTATAGGATCTATTTTTATCTCCTTGACCTTAGGGCATAGCAATTTGGATACCAAAAAGTAGTCTATACGGGAGAGGGTGGTTTTAGATGGGTGTGAGCATGTGTAGTCTCGTGTCTCAGGGTTTCTCTCTCTCCAGACATCTGACAGGGACAGGGTGCTACAAAAGTTTTTCAGGATTAGCGTTTCTCTTTTGGATCCTTTCCATGGTTGTGTTGGATGTGTGTCACTATTGGGGTTACGGAACCTATCAGCCGGTGTGTGTGGAGCAATATTGTAGTCTCCCCCCGCTATAATAGGGAGGTCTGAGAATTGTATGAGCTGGCTTTGGATGTGATTGAAAAACTGTCTCTTCCCCGTCTGGGGGCCATATATCCCACACAGCACCAAGGGCTGCGTGTCTATTTGTAGGTTGACCATCAGGTACCTGCCCTCAACGTCAGCTACTGTCTGTGTGATAGTGTAATTTAGACCCTTACGGAGTAGGATGGCCACCCCCCTTGCTCTTTTCCTTTCATATGGGGTGTATAGCACCTCCCCCACCCAACTCTGCCTGAGTTTTTGATGCTCAATTTGTGAGAGATGTGTCTCCTCCAATATTGCTATATCAGTCTTCTTGGTGTTAAGGTGTCTTAATATCGCCTTTCTTGTAATAGGGGAGGTTATCCCCCCTACGTTCCATATGGTGATTTTCATGTTCCCTGGGTAGTATGCTTAGTTTATGCCTTTAGAACTGTGTATTGATGTAGTCGTGTGTGGTATACTGTGCTTAGCTGATTGAGTATGTCAAGGTGCACTGTACTTACTTGTTACTGCGGTCACCAAAGTCCGTCCTCTTTTCCCTAGGGGGTAGCGCCTCAGGGCCAGACAGATGCTATCTAGTGCTAAATAAACCAGTTAACAACAAGTCTTGCAATACAACAGCAAATTTTCCCCTTTTCTATCCCCCAACAGTTTCTACAACCCGCAAAGTGCTTTCAGCAGAGAGATAAAGTCCCACCCCCCCCCCCCCCTCACTTGTAAAGGATATGGTTTAATATGTCCCAGTCCTTGAGATGTTTTATTCTTTTCTTTTCAGTGTCTTTCTGTGGCCCCAGTCTTGGGCTTTGGGTTTTATGGATCAGGAGCATCATTTCTTTGCTCTCTTGCTTGTCGTTGCTCTCCCTCTCTTTGCAAGTGCAGCTTGAGCTGTTTTGGTGACTCGAAGAACAGCGGTCCGTTGGTTGTATGCAGTCTTAATCTCGCTGGGTACAGGAGGGCTGCCGCTCTACCCTGCTCCATCAGTTGCTTGCAATAAGGTGAGAATTCTTTCCTTCTGGCTGCAACTGTTGCTGAGTAATCTTGAAACAGGTATATTTTTTTGCCCTCATATTCCAGGGAAGCAATTTTTCTGTAGGCCTGCAGAATTGCCACTTTCGCCTTGAAGTTGAGGTATTTTACCATGATCTGACGCGGCTGTTGATTATTCTCCCCCTGTCTTCTTGGGTCACCCACTCTGTGGGCTCTTTCTACCGTGCATGGGAGACATGCTTGAGGGATATGCAGCATCTTTGGTAGGGTTATCTCTGCGAACTCCACAAGCTGTGATCCCGGGAGTGATTCTGGTATACCCACTATCCGCAGGTTGTTTCTTCTTGACCTGTTCTCCAGGTCATCAATTTTTGCCCATAGTCGGTCAGTCTGTTGTTGCAAGGATTGGATGGTAGCTGCAGCTTCTCTGTGGCGGGTCTCCCCCTCTGCCACCCTCTGTTCCACTTGGGTTAGTCTGCCATTGAAAGATTTTACTTCCGTTGTGAGTGAGTCCATTCCTGTTTGCAGTTGTTCTATTTTTGGTAAGAACAGCGCTGAGATCTGTGAAACAATGGGGTGGGTGTCTATAGAATTAAAGTTCGCCCCCTCTTCAGCCCCAACAGGAGCTTGTGGTGTCTCCCCGTGGTTCTTTTTCTTGTCTGCATTTTTAAGTCTGCTCGCCATTGTTCCTGTTTTTTTGATGTATGAATGGTAGTATTTTTGCATACAGCTTTGGGGGTCCCCAGTTACGTTCACCAACTATGTTGTGTGTCTGCAGTTATTTTGTTGTTTTAATATGGGATGATAGATTGTGACTAGGTTTCTATAGGCCACTGGATGGAGTTTGGACTAGGTTTAAACTGGTATTTAGTCAGCGTTAGGTGAGCAGGGGGGGCAGACCCACACCTCCTAGCCCTGCATGCTGTGGGGGGTGATGCTACTACTCAGATGGGAGGCGGTCTGGGGGGTTTTGGGTCAAGGGGTTGTCTCTCCCCAGGTTATGTCTTGTCTCTTTTCCTGGGCTAACAGCACAGAATGATATGAATGATAAGCCTCCCCCAGTTTAGAGAACCTGCGCTTTCAGAGAGAGGGGGGGGAGGGGGAGGGGAGCAGGTAAAGAAAGGGGGCCCTTTAGTAACCCTCAGGCCATTTAGGGCATGTGTCCATAAGCAGGTGTTTGGCTTGTGAGTTTATGTGGTCCTTTTTTCCCAAGATCACACTTCAGTTCCCTTGTGTGTTTTGGACCCTTGGCTTGTTTTTGTCCCTCTGTTATTTAAATGGTGCTCTCTGCTGTTAAGTGAACACCCAAGGGGTTAATAGCCACTCGCTGCAATGAGAAGTACAAAGTCCCCCCTCCAATTATGCCTGTTATAACTGTTTAGCCTGCAGGCATTAATAGAGTCACTTCTATATTGTACACCAGATGCGCTGCAGCCTGCTTTATTTTGTTTAGTGCACAGCAAGGGCAAGATGGCGGCTTTTCCCGCCTTTGAATTTGCTCTCCCTCCTGGACTTACAAGTTGCCCACTAAGTATCTTGGCTCTAGGCGAGGTGCAGGTGTTTGTCGCCAGTTTCTTAGAAAGTGTGTGAGTCTCTTTTTTACCTTGCGGTCTCTGCGTGTCAGCTTAGCTGCGGCCGCAACTGCCTTCTGCCACCTCTGTCTTGCTGCTTCTGCGGCGGGGGGATCCGATGTCCGATCCCTTGCTGTCAAATGTCCGGGCAGGTTTGGGTACCCCTGCCAAGGAATCCAGCTCTGTTTAAGGGCGCACCTTAGGCTTTTACCCAAGTTAAGGAGCCGAGAACAGCGGAGCTCCGTTCTCTGCTTCCACTCGCTGCGCCCGCCCACCGGAAGTCTCCGGAAAGTTCTGTTTTTAATGGCTATTTCCTCGGCTCGAAGAGTCTCTGAGTTATCGGCCTTACATTGTGATTCTCCTTATCTGATTTTTCATTCAGACAGGGTAGTTCTGCGTACTAAACCTGGGTTCTTACCTAAGGTAGTCACTAACAGGAATATCAATCAAGAGATTGTTGTTCCATCATTGTGCCCTAACCCTTCTTCAAAGAAAGAACGACTTCTGCACAATCTAGACGTAGTCCGTGCTCTGAAATTTTATTTACAGGCAACTAAGGATTTTCGCCAAGCTTCTTCCCTGTTTGTCGTTTATTCTGGACAGAGGAGAGGTCAAAAAGCTTCTGCTACCTCTCTCTCTTTCTGGCTTCGTAGCATAATACGCTTAGCCTATGAGACTGCTGGACAGCAGCCTCCTGAAAGAATTACAGCCCATTCTACGAGAGCTGTGGCTTCCACGTGGGCCTTTAAAAATGAGGCCTCTGTTGAACAGATTTGCAAGGCTGCAACTTGGTCTTCTCTTCATACTTTTTCCAAATTTTACAAATTTGACACTTTTGCTTCTTCTGAGGCTATTTTTGGGAGAAAGGTTCTTCAGGCAGTGGTTCCTTCCGTGTAAAGATCCTGCCTTGTCCCTCCCGTCATCCGTGTACTTTTAGCTTTGGTATTGGTATCCCATAAGTAATGGATGACCCGTGGACTGACTACACTTAACAGGAGAAAACATAATTTATGCTTACCTGATAAATTCCTTTCTCCTGTAGTGTAGTCAGTCCACGGCCCGCCCTGTTTTTTATGGCAGGTCTAAATTTTAAATTAAACTCCAGTCACCACTGCACCCTATAGTTTATCCTTTCTCGTTTGGTTTCGGTCGAATGACTGGGTATGACGTAGAGGGGAGGAGCTATATAGCAGCTCTGCTTAGGTGATCCTCTTGCACTTCCTGTTAGGGAGGAGTTAATATCCCATAAGTAATGGATGACCCGTGGACTGACTACACTACAGGAGAAAGGAATTTATCAGGTAAGCATAAATTATGTTTTTTATTATGCATTCGTGGTTTTGTAATTCTATATTTTATGGTCCTTTTAAATGGACTGAATTTGCCAAAAGAACATCTCATTATATTATCACTCTATGTAAACACAAATTCTTTCTTTTCTTAACTCTATTCAAGATAACAATTGAAACGAACATTTTATTGCCTATCTCTCCCACTCCCCCTTGCAGTGTGATTTAAGACAACTCAGTATTGACCAAGAGAAGTTAAAGGACTGGGGGTGGAGCACATGACAAAATGTCTGACAGTGAGAATTAGTAGGAAGTACAATACCAATACTGCAGTATGCAATTTAACTTCTATTTTAACAACTTATTTTTAAAATTTCTTTCAGGAGAAAATATTGTTTCATATAAATGATAGAAAAGAAAGATTATAATATATTTGTAAAGTTGTGATATGGCCTCGTTCATAAATAGATTTTCTACCATTATGTTGTATAGATCTGGGAAGATTCATATTTAAGGGGTAATTATAACACCCACAGAGCTAACTGTACTAAATGCTTGTGCTGAATCAATAGCACATATGTAATAACCTAATCAGCTGATCTGTATCACATGTAATGTAATTATAACACCCACAGCGCTAACTGTACTAAATGCTTGTGCTGAATCAATAGCACATATGTAATAACCTAAACAGCTGATCTGTATCACATGCAATGTAATTATAACACCCACAGAGCTAACTGTACTAAATGCTTGTGCTGAATCAATAGCACATATGTAATAACCTAAACAGCTGATCTGTATCACATGAATTGTTATGCGTGCCTTTAATTATACCATACGTACAGTTAATCAGAACCATTATTTATTATTATCTGTCTAAACCATTTAATATACTTTTTACAGACACGGCCAGAGCACTGAGAGATATCAGGTATTGATGTAACTGGAGTGAATAAGGGAACCTTCTTCCTGAGCACAGACATTGGAGCCTGTTATCAGCATGAACTCATATGTGTGCATGTATAAGTGTATGCTATGTAGTGTGTGTGTGTAACTGTATGTATAAGTTTATGCTATGTAGTGTGTGTATCTGTATGTATAAGTGTGTGTATCTGTATGTATAAGTGTATGCTATGTAGTGTGTGTGTGTAACTGTATGTATAAGTGTATGCTATGTAGTGTGTGTGTGTATCTGTAGGTATAAGTGTGTGTATCTGCATGTATAAGTGTATGCTATGTAGTGTGTGTGTATCTGCATGTATAAGTGTATGCTATGTAGTGTGTGTGTATCTGTATGTATAAGTGTGTGTGTATCTGTATGTATAAGTGTATGCTATGTAGTGTGTGTATCTGCATGTATAAATGTATGCTATGTAATGTGTGTGTATCTGCATGTATAAGTGTATGCTGTGTAGTGTGTGTGTATCTGCATGTATAAGTGTATGCTATGTAGTGTGTGTGTGTATCTGCATGTATTAGTGTATGCTGTGTAGTGTGTGTGTATCTGCATGTGTAAGTGTATGCTATGTAGTGTGTGTGTATCTGCATGTGTAAGTGTATGCTATGTAATGTGTGTGTATCTGCATGTATAAGTGTATGCTGTGTAGTGTGTGTGTGTATCTGCATGTATAAGTGTATGCTATGTAGTGTGTGTGTATCTGCATGTATAAGTGTATGCTATGTAGTGTGTGTGTGTATCTGCATGTGTAAGTGTATGCTATGTAGTGTGTGTGTGCATGTGTAAGTGTATGCTATGTAGTGTGTGTGTGTGTGCATGTATAAGTGTATGCTATGTAGTGTGTGTGTGCATGTGTAAGTGTATGCTATGTAGTGTGTGTGTGCATGTGTAAGTGTATACTATGTAGTGTGTGTGTGCATGTGTAAGTGTATACTATGTAGTGTGTGTGTGCATGTGTAAGTGTATACTATGCAGTGTGTGTGTATCTGCATATATGTGTATGCTATGTAGTGTGTTACTGTGCATTTTTGCTGACTTTAAAGTCAAGAATCTAGAATATTAATGGGGAATGCAGAGAGCAGTTTTAAAGAATCTATTATTAAATGTCCAATTAAGATAAAAATATTTAGCGCTGTCTCTGCAAAGGCTAATTAAATACAGAGGTCACATGGCTATACTAGTGGTTTGAGCATGTGTTTGATTTGCTGCCTAAGAGTATTAAAATATATGACTTTATTTAGAATTTTATTTATATTACTTTGGTCTTATGATTTTTTTTTTAAGCCCGTCCCTGCTCCTGCCCATCACATTTTAATTTTTGCAGCAGGGGGGTGTCCCTCTTTTAAATTTTGAAATGTTGGGAGGCATGATATTCTACTGACTTTATTTACTGGGAAAACAGAATAGATCACTCATTAAAGGGACACTGAACCCAATTTTTTTTCTTTTGTGGTTCAGATAGAGCATGAAATTTTAAGCAACTTTCTAATTTACTCCTATTATCAAATTGTCTTCATTCTCTTGGTATCTTTATTTGAAATGCAAGAATGTAAGTTTAGATGCCGGCCCATTTTTGGTGAACAACATGGGTTGTCCTTGCTGATTGGTGAATACATTCATCCACCAATAAAAAAAAGTGCTATCCTAAACCCCAAAAAAACTTAGATGCCTTCTTTTTCAAATAAAGATAGCAAGAGAATGAAGAAAAATTGATAATAGGCGTAAATTAGAAAGTTGCTTAAAATTGCATGCTCTATCTGAATCACGAAAGAAAAAAAATTGGGTTCAGTGTCCCTTTAAACAAATATAATCTATTATATTTATATCTGAATCTTTAAGAACATTTGTGTCAGTGACGTTATAAAGAAGGAGCAACTCCTATAGGACTGAGGAGGAGGGTAAAAAATACTACTCCCCCCCCCTCTGTGCTTTTATACAGATGATGTCTAACAGCTGCCTAACCTCACCCCCAGGCCTGGCTCATTACTCAGAACAACTGCAACTCCACCTTCCCCTGCCCTGACCTCGCTCATGGAACTCCCATAACTACACTTATGCCTATCTTGTTCCCATGTGTTTTACACCACAACTCCCCCAGTGTTTCCCACCCCAGAACCACCACTGAATTGTGTGATTAATTTTACAGTGAGTATTTTTAAACTAATAAAGTTTCTCCAACATTGGTGTGTCCGGTCCACAGCGTCATCCATAACTTGTGGGATATTCTCTTCCCCAACAGGAAATGGCAAAGAGCACAGCAAAAGCTGTCCATATAGCCCCTCCGAGGCTCCGCCCCCCCCAGTCATTCTCTTTGCCGCTCTGAACAAGTAGCATCTCCACGGAGATGGTGAAGAGTATGTGGTGTTTAGTTGTAGTTTTTTATTCTTCTATCAAGAGTTTGTTATTTTAAAATAGTGCTGGTATGTACTATTTACTCTGAAACAGAAAGAGATGAAGAGTTCTGTTTATAAGAGGAGTATGATTTTAGCAGCAGTAACTAAAATCAATTGCTGTTCCCACGCAGGACTGTTGAGCTGAGAGAACTTCAGTTGGGGGGGAACAGTTTGCAGACTTTTCTGCTCAAGGTATGACTAGCCATTTTTCTAACAAGACTGTATAATGCTGGAAGGCTGTCATTTTCCCTCATGGGGATCGGTAAGCCATTTTCTTAGACTTAGAAAGAATAAAGGGCTTATTATGGGCTATTAACTGGTGGACACTCTTAAGGGCTAAATCGATTGTTATTTAAGTTGTTTGTTAAAATTTGAAGTAATTTTAACACACTTTTATTGTTTGGGGAACGGTTTTATCGCCAGGCACTAGTTTAGACACCTTCCCAGTCAGGAAGGGCCTTTCACTATAGTAGGCAGAGCCTCATTATCGCGCCATTATTGCGCAGTTACTTTTGAGTACAGTGCATGCAGCTGCATGTGTGAGGGTCTGGTATCCACTGAAAAAGTTCCTAGAAGGCTTAAATTGGTATCGTATACCCCCCTGGGATTGGTGAAGTCGCAACAAAGGCTGTGGCTGGGACTGTAGTGGGGTTAAAATTGCAAACGGCTCCGGTTTCCACATTTTAAGGGTTAACAACTTGAAAATTGGGGTGCAATACTTTGAATGCATTAAGACACTGTGGTGAAAATTTGGTAAAGATTGGTTAATTCCTTCATAGTTTTTCACATATTCAGTAATAAAGTGTGCCCTGTTTAACATTTAAAGAGACAGTAACGGTTTTGTTTTAAAACGGTTTTTGTGCTTTATTAACCAGTTTAAGCCTGTTTAACATGTCTGTACCTTCAGATAAATCATGTTCTGTATGTATGGAAGCCAATGTGGTTCCCCCTTCAAATATATGTGATAATTGTGCCATAGCGTCCAAACAAAGTAAGGACAGTACTGTCACAAATAGTAAGGTTGCCCAGGATGATTCCTCAGATGAAGGAAGTAGAGATAGTTCTACATCTTCTCCTTCAGTGTCTATACCAGTTATGCCCGCGCAGGCGACCCCTAGTACTTCTAGCGCGCCAATGCTTGTTACTATGCAACAATTGACGGCAGTAATGGATAACTCCATAGCTAATATTTTATCCAAAATGCCAGCATGTCAGAGAAAGCGCGATTGCTCTGTTTTAAACACGGTAGAGCAGGAGGGCGCTGATGATAATTTTTCTGTCATACCCTCACACCAGTCTGAAGTGGCAGTGAGGGAGGGTTTGTCAGATGGAGAAATTTCTGATTCAGGAAGAATTTCTCAGCAGGCAGAACCTGATGTTGTGACATTTAAGTTTAAATTAGAGCATCTCAGCGCATTACTTAAGGAGGTGCTATCTACTCTGGATGATTGTGACAATCTGGTCATCCCAGAAAAATTGTGCAAGATGGACAAGTTCCTAGAGGTTCCGGTGCACCCCGATGTCTTTCCGATACCTAAACGGCTGGCGGATATAGTGAATAAGTAGTGGGAGAAGCCAGGCATACCTTTTTGTCCTCCTATATTTAAGAAATTGTTCCCTATGGTCGACCCCAGGAAGGACTTATGGCAAACAGTCCCTAAGGTCGAGGGGGCGGTTTCTACACTAGCCAAACGCACGACCATTCCCATTGAGGACAATTGTGCTTTCAAAGATCCTATGGATAAAAAATTGGAGGGTTTGCTTAAAAAGATTTTTGTACAGCAAGGTTACCTCCTTCAACCTATTTCGTGCATTATTCCTGTCACTACAGCGGCGTGGTTCTGGTTCGAGGAACTGGAAAAGTCGCTCAGTAGGGAGACTCCGTATGAGGAAGTCATGGACAGAATTCACGCACTTAAGTTAGCTAATTCCTTTATTTTTAGACGCCGCTTTGCAGTTAGCGAGGTTAGCGGCGAAAAATTCAGGGTTTGCAATTGTGGCGCGCAGAGCGCTCTGGCTAAAGTCTTGGTCGGCGGATGTATCTTCCAAGACAAAATTGCTTAATATCCCTTTCAAAGGTAAGACCCTTTTTGGGCCAGAATTGAAAGAGATTATTTCAGACATCACTGGGGGAAAGGGCCATGCCCTCCCACAAGATAGACCTTTCAAGGCTAAGAATAAGTCCAATTTTCGTTCCTTTCGCAATTTCAGGAACGGACCGGCTTCCAACTCTGCAGCCTCTAGACAAGAGGGTAACGCTTCCCAGTCCAAACCAGCTTGGAAACCAATGCAAGGCTGGAACAAGGGTAAACAGGCCAAGAAGCCTGCTGCTGCTACCAAAACAGCATGAAGGGGTAGCCCCCGATCCGGTACCGGATCTAGTAGGGGGCAGACTCTCTCTCTTTGCTCAGGCTTGGGCAAGAGATGTTCAGGATCCCTGGGCACTAGAAATAGTCTCTCAGGGTTATCTTCTAGAAATCAAGGAACTACCCCCAAGGGGAAGGTTCCACATGTCTCACTTATCTTCAAACCAAATAAAGAGACAGGCATTCTTACATTGTGTAGAAGACCTGTTAAAGATGGGAGTGATACACCCAGTTCCAACTGTGGAACAAGGTCAGGGGTTTTACTCAAATCTGTTTATAGTTCCCAAAAAAGAGGGAACTTTCAGACCAATTCTGGATTTAAAAATTCTAAACAAATTTCTCAGAGTTCCATCGTTCAAAATGGAAACCATTCGAACAATTTTACCTACAATCCAGGAGGGTCAATATATGACTACCGTGGATTTAAAGGATGCGTATCTACATATTCCTATCCACAAAGATCATCATCAGTTCCTAAGGTTCGCCTTTCTGGACAAGCATTATCAGTTTGTGGCTCTCCCATTCGGGCTAGCCACTGCTCCCAGAATTTTCACAAAGGTGCTCGGGTCCCTTCTAGCGGTTCTAAGACCAAGGGGTATTGCAGTGGCACCTTATCTGGACGACATTCTAATTCAAGCGTCGTCTCTTTCCAAAGCAAAGGCTCATACAGACATTGTTCTAGCCTTTCTCAGATCTCACGGGTGGAAGGTGAACGAAGAAAAGAGTTCCCTGTCCCCGTCAACAAGAGTTCGCTTTCTGGGAACAATAATAGATTCTTTAGAAATGAAGATCTTCCTGACAGAGGTCAGAAAGTCAAAGCTTCTAAACGCTTGTCAAGTTCTTCACTCTATTCTGCAGCCTTCCATAGCTCAGTGCATGGAAGTAGTAGGGTTGATGGTTGCAGCAATGGACATAGTTCCTTTTGCTCGAATTCATCTAAGACCATTACAACTGTGCATGCTCAAGCAGTGGAATGGGGACTATACAGACTTGTCTCCAAAGATTCAAGTAGACCAGATGACCAGAGACTCACTCCATTGGTGGTTGGCCCAGGATCACCTGTCTCAGGGAATGAGTTTCCGCAGACCAGAGTGGGTCATTGTCATGACCGACGCCAGTCTATTAGGCTGGGGCGCGGTCTGGGATTCCCTGAAAGCTCAGGGTCTATGGTCTCGGGAAGAGTCTCTTCTTCCGATAAACATCCTGGAACTGAGAGCGATATTCAATGCTCTCCGGGCTTGGCCTCAACTAGCGAAGGCCGGATTCATAAGATTCCAGTCAGACAACATGACGACTGTAGCTTACATCAACCATCAGGGGGGAACAAGGAGTTCCTTGGCGATGAGAGAGGTATCCAAAATCATCAAATGGGTGGAGGATCACTCCTGCCACCTATCTGCAATTCACATCCCAGGAGTAGACAACTGGGAGGCGGATTATCTGAGTCGTCAGACTTTCCATCCGGGGGAGTGGGAACTCCACCCGGAGGTTTTTGCCCAGTTGACGCAATTATGGGGCATCCCAGACATGGATCTGATGGCGTCTCGTCAGAACTTCAAGGTTCCTTGCTACGGGTCCAGATCTAGGGATCCCAAGGCGACTCTAGTGGATGCATTAGTGGCGCCTTGGTCGTTCAACCTAGCTTATGCGTTTCCACCGTTCCCTCTCCTTCCCAGGCTTGTAGCCAGGATCAAACAGGAGAAGGCCTCGGTGATTCTGATAGCTCCTGCGTGGCCGCGCAGGACTTGGTATGCAGACCTGGTGAATATGTCATCGGCTCCACCATGGAAGCTACCTTTGAGACAGGATCTTCTAGTACAAGGTCCATTCGAACATCCAAATCTAGTTTCTCTGCAGCTGACTGCTTGGAAATTGAACGTTTGATTTTATCCAAACGTGGGTTTTCAGATTCAGTGATAAATACTCTGGTCCAAGCCAGAAAACCTGTGACTAGAAAGATCTACCATAAAATATGGAAAAGATATATCTGTTGGTGTGAATCCAAGGGATTCTCCTGGAGTAAGATTAAAATTCCTAAGATCCTCTCCTTTCTCCAAGAAGGTTTGGATAAGGGATTGTCAGCGAGTTCTTTAAAAGGACAGATTTCTGCTTTATCTGTCTTGTTACACAAACGACTGGCAGCTGTGCCAGATGTACAAGCTTTTGTACAGGCTTTGGTCAGAATCAAGCCTGTTTACAGACCCTTGACTCCTCCTTGGAGTCTAAATTTAGTTCTTTCAGTTCTTCAAGGGGTTCCGTTTGAACCTTTACATTCCATAGATATCAAGTTATTATCTTGGAAAGTTCTGTTTTTGGTTGCTATCTCTTCTGCTAGAAGAGTTTCTGAATTATCTGCTTTGCAGTGTGATCCACCCTATCTGGTGTTTCATTCAGATAAGGTTGTTTTGCGTACCAAGCCTGGTTTTCTTCCAAAAGTTGTTTCCAACAAGAATATTAACCAGGAAATAGTTGTTCCTTCTTTGTGTCCGAATCCAGCTTCAAAGAAGGAACGTTTGTTACACAATTTAGACGTAGTCCGTGCTTTAAAGTTTTATTTAGAAGCAACAAAGGATTTCAGACAAACTTCTTCTTTGTTTGTCGTTTATTCTGGTAAGAGGAGAGGACAAAAAGCTACTGCTACCTCTCTTTCTTTCTGGCTGAAAAGCATCATCCGATTGGCTTATGAGACTGCCGGACGGCAGCCTCCTGAGCGAATCACAGCTCACTCTACTAGGGCTGTGGCTTCCACATGGGCCTTCAAGAACGAGGCTTCTGTTGATCAGATATGTAAGACAGCGACTTGGTCTTCTCTGCACACTTTTGCCAAATTCTACAAATTTGATACTTATGCTTCTTCGGAGACTATTTTTGGGAGAAAGGTTTTGCAAGCCGTGGTGCCTTCTGTTTAGGTAACCTGATGTGCTCCCTCCCTTCATCCGTGTCCTAAAGCTTTGGTATTGGTTCCCACAAGTTATGGATGACGCCATGGACCGGACACACCAATGTTGGAGAAAACAGAATTTATGCTTACCTGATAAATTACTTTCTCCAACGGTGTGTCCGGTCCACGGCCCGCCCTGGTTTTTTAATCAGGTTTGAAAAATTTCTTTCTCTATACACTAGTCACCACGGCACCCTATAGTTTCTCCTTTTTTTCTCCTAACCGTCGGTCGAATGACTGGGGGGGGCGGAGCCTGGGAGGGGCTATATGGACAGCTTTTGCTGTGCTCTTTGCCATTTCCTGTTGGGGAAGAGAATATCCCACAAGTTATGGATGATGCCGTGGACCGGACACACCGTTGGAGAAAGTAATTTATCAGGTAAGCATAAATTCTGTTTTTTGGCTGTTTATATAAATCAAAACAACCGCACCCTCTCAAAACATCTCACACTGATTATTAGTCTGTGAGAATTAAGACATGTTCTTACCCAACTGGTTAAAGGGACACTAAACCCAAATTTCTTTTTTAAGACGAGATGAGTCCACGGATCATCTTAATTACTAATGGGATATTCACCTCCTGGTCAGCAGGAGGCGGCAAAGAGCACCACATCAGAGCTGTTAAATAGCTCCTCCCCTCCCTCCCACTCCAGTCATTCTCTTTGCCTACGTTAGTGATAGGAGGTAGTAAAGTGAGGTGTTAGAATAGATTCTTCAATCAAGAGTTTATTATTTTTAAAGTAGTGCAGGATTGTGCTGCTTTGTCCTAGGGTGTAGCCATAGTCCATATCAGTCTCTTCGGTAGAGCTTTGGTGGCTTTAGAGCAATGGGAACTTGTGGGATATAATTCTCACTGTGCCTCCCATGTATTTTTGCTGCCCTGTATGCTTTAGTCTGAGGAAAAGATTACTCAGCATGCCTTTTTTCCACAGGTCAATGGGAGGGAGAGGACCTCTTAAGCCTGTGAGCTGCCTAGCTGTCAGGCAGAAGTTAAGGTAAGTGCTACTTTATATATTTTCTGGGGGAAACCAGAAAGGATCACATTTTCTGAGGTGCTGCTTTGAAACGCATGGTCTGTGTAGAGCATGCGTTTCTAGCACCGGTTGTGAAATCTGTACTGTAGCGCTCCGGATTGAGGTTAATACTGCAATGCAACGGATGAGAATTGGCTACTGCAGCGCTGAGCGGATACACAGGCACCCATTTTCCGGTCAGGTAGGAGCACCTCAGCACGGTTGCTGGGGTGCAGAGGTGTTTTTTTTTCTTTTGGCATATTTTGGTAGCAAAATTAACTTTACAGGCCTTAAAGTAAAAAAGTGGTCACTTTGAAATTAAAGAGACAGTAATGTCTTTTGGGTTTAAAATTTTTATCATATAAAAAAGTCAATTGTGAATAAGTATGGACCAAGGGGCCTTACAAAATGTTTCTTGCTCCATGTGTTTTGAAGCTAATGTGGAACCACCAATCCCTTTCTGTCCCACATGTATTGAGAGGACTTTAAATTATAGGGAAAAGATTTTTTTCTGAGCAAAACTTTTCAAAAATGGATGCTGCTCAAGGGTTATGCCGCAGCTTTCTCCTCAAGCGTCCCAAAGTTTACCGCCCGCATAAGCAGTGCCCTGCACTTCTGCTCTGGCGCCCACTGAAGTTACTTTAAAAGACATAGTTTCTCTCATGTCTTCTACAATTTCTGATGCATTGTCTGCCTTTCCAATGTTGCAGGGCAAACATAAGAGGTAAACCAGAGATTCTGTAAGTTCTGACGCCATTGTGGTAATTTCGGAGGTACCCTCCCGAGGACACGAAGAGGGAGGGTACTGCTGTAGTATCTGAGGGGTAAATCTCGGATTCATAAAGTGCTTTGCCTCTGACGGATTCAAAGTTTGTAACTTTTAGATTTAAACTAGAACACCTCCGCCTATTGCTTAGGGAGGTTTTGGTTACTTTGGATGACTGTGATTCCACAGTAGTGGTTATCCCTGAGAAGTCTAGTAAATTGGACAGATACTTTGAGGTTCCTTCTTACTCAGATGTATTTCCAGTGCCAAAGAGAGCTTCGAAGATTATTACTAAGGAATGGGAGAGACCAGGCATTCCTTTTTCTCCTTCTCCTATTTTCAAGAAGATGTTTCCAATGGCTGACTCTCTTTTAAGGAGGTTTGGCAAACAGTTCCTAAGGTGGAAGGGGCTGTTTCCACCTTAGCCAAGAGAACTACTATTCCCATAGAGGATAGTTGTGCTTTCAAGGACCCTATGGATAAGAAGTTAGAGGGTCTACTTAAGAAGATTTATGTTCACTAGGATCTGCAATGGCAACCAGCTACATGCATTGCTACCGTCACTAGCACAGCGGCCAATTGGTTTGATGCTCTGTCTGAGTCTCTCAGGACTGAGACTTCCTTGGAAGAGATTCAGGACAGGATAAAGGCTCTGAAGCTTGCCATTGCCTTTATTACGGATGTTTCCCTTCAAATTATTAAACTGGGAGATAAGATTTCAGGTTTCTCTATTCTAGCCCGCAGAGCTTTATTGTTGAAACTTTGGTCTGCGGATGTGTCTTCAAAGTCTAAGCTTCTGGCTATCCCTTACAAGGGGAAGACCTTGTTTGGACCTGGCCTAACGGAAATTATCTCTGATATCACAGGAGGTAAGGGTCATCTTCTTCCTCAAGATAAGAGAAACAAACAGAAAGGAAGACAGAGTAATTTTCGTTCCTTTCGAAACTTCAAAGGAAATTCTTCCTCTTCCTTCTCTAAGCAGGAACAATCTAAACCTGCATGGGGACCTAACCTGTCTTGGATTAAGGGAAAGCAGTCCAAGAAGCCTGCTATTGAATCCAAGACAGCATGAAGGGCATGCCCCCGATCCGGATCTTGTAGGGGGCAGACTTTCCTTCACTCCGGTTTGGGTTCAGGATGTTCAGGATCCATGGGCAATAGAGATTGTGTCCCAGGGATACAAACTAGAGTTCAAAAGTTTTCCTTCCAGAGGCAGATTTCTACTTTCAAAGTTATCTGCAAACCAGACACAGAGAGAGGCGTTCTTACATTGCATAAACTCTGCCCTGGGAGTGATTGTTCCTTTTTTTTTTATTTTTTTATTTCTTTATTATACATTGCCATCATACAATACAGTAAACAAGAGTCCAGACGTTCGTCATAACATAGGGCTTAATACACAGAATGAATACCTTCTCGGAATAAAGCCTGTTAGGAAAATAATCATCCGATTAATTTAACACCAAGAAAAACATAAAAATACAATCTGCAAGTTTAAATGTATTTCCATCCTGGAGAAACATTAAACGATAAAATTAAATGGCAATGTATTTTTTTTCCCCTATAAATCTAATAGTAAAAAATAAAGTGAAACAGCGACCAAGAAAAAAAAAAAAAAAAAAGGGGGGACAAGATGGGAAAAGGAAGAAGGGACCTCCAGGCCCGCAAGGAACTACCTTATGAATTGTAGCTGATAGAGGAGACAAATGGAGACAGAATCCGCTGCTGGAGCTGTAATGGGTAAGTCTTAATGATAGGTGCCCACTCTACCAAAAATGTTTTAATTCTTTTTTCCGAAGCCTGGGATAAATGAAAAGATTCATATATAATTTGGGATTGTATCCCTTTAAGAATTAACCCTAGGCTGGGAGCACACTTAGCGATCCAGGATTTAAAAATATTATATCTAACAATAAGTATAATGGTGTTTAAGATCCGAATTTTTGAATCTGTCCTGGGATTAAGAACCAAACAGACTATATCTTCCATGGAAAACGAGTAAGCCCCATTATAGAGTCTATTGAACCAATATTGAATTTTCTGCCAGAGTTGTTTTATTTTGGGGCAGTGCCATATCATATGCATGAGATCAGCTTTACCATATGAGCAACGCGGGCAATCAGGTACTTTTAGAGGATAGAATTTAGCTAACCTAAGAGGCGATAAATAGAATTTATTCATTAATTTGACATGAGATTCTTTCCAGCTTTCTGATATAGGGTAACTGACTACCATCTCAAGACTATGGGAAATCTTCTCCTGATCAATCATAGGGATGTAAGGGCGCCAAGAATTAACTAATTTTTCCCCCCGCCAGTATGCCCTGTTTAGTGAGCATAATATCATAAATAAGGGAGATTGATGTATCTCCAGCTATAAATTTTTGGATACAGATCTTGACCTCGGACCACTCAGACCAAGTTGAGGAGTACCAGCTTTGAGAGCTGACATAATGACGTATTTGGAGGTATGCAAAACAATTCCCCATATTCAGGGAAAATTTTAAAGAAATCACTTCCCAAGATAGAATCTGACATTGATCACTCAGTAACTGATAAATATCCTTGAGACCTTTGTCCTGCCATTCTTGGAATACTTTTTGGTCTATTCCTGGAATAAAAAGCGGGTTACCCCTGATAGGTGGGAAGTCGGAGAGTAAAGGATCAATTTTTAATATGTGACAAAACTTTTGCCATGCACAAATCGGGTTTCTAAAAGACTGTAAGATAGAAACTTTCCGAGGAAGTTTATGTATTGAGCAGTGTAAAAGAGCCTTCAATGACCATGGATCCGTCAACTGGGATTCGAAGTCAAGAGAAGCAACCCTATTAGTTTGAGCTAACGAATCCATAGCTATCTTAACAAGTGAAGCAAGATTGTAAAATCTAATGTTAGGAAGGGCTAAACCAGCATTTGAAGTTTTTTGTGAGAGTCTATCCAGTGATGTACGCAATTTTTTTTGTTTCCAGATAAATTTAGAAAACCAAGAGTTCAATTTGCATATATCTTTGTTTAGTAAGATTAATGGCAAATTTTGCATAGGATAAAGAATCTGTGGGAAAATTATGGTTTTAATCAAATTAATGGATGCTGTGATTGATAACGGAAAAGCAAGCCATAGATCCAGGTCTTCTTTGATTTTTTGAAAAATCGCACCAAAATTCGCTGAATACCAGTGTTTAGGGTTTTTATGAATCTCCAGCCCCAAATATTTTATGGCGGTAACTGTACGAAACATTAAATTGTTTTGTTCATTATTATGTTTACCTAGTCACATAAATTCGCTTTTATCCAAATTGGACTTATATCCCGCGAAGGAGCTAAATTCCTCCAAGGTACTTATGACCTTAGGGATTGTCTCCCTGGTATTTTGTAAACATATTAAGATATCATTCGCGTAAAGTAATACTTTTAAGTTTTGAGCTAGTGCCGGAATCCCAGGCAAGATTTCTCTCAGCCTGGTTGCAAGCGGCTCAAGGGCGATATTAAACAAAAGAGGTGAGAGGGGACATCCCTGTCTTGTCCCCCTCTCTAAAATTATCTTAGGAGAGAACATACGATTAACAATCAGAAATGAAACTGGGTCCCAATGAATTTTCCGGTCCCAATGAATTTTCCGGACAAAGTGCACAAAATTATTTGCAAAGCCAAATTTCGCTAGAGTCATAAACAGATGTGACCAAGCGATGCTGTCAAAAGCCTTGACTGCATCTAGGGTGAGAACCGCTATATCCTGTAAGTCGCTTTTCTCTCTAAACTGGTCACTGTTCCAAATATAGTCTACCAGAGTGGTCAGTCTCCGAATGTTCTTGGTAGGGTTTCGCGTTTTCATAAATCCAACCTGGTCGGGATGGATGAGTTTATCCAAACAACATGCAAGTCTACGGGCAATGATCGATGTTAAAAATGTTATAATCCGCGTTGAGCACTGAAATTGGCCTGTATGAAGCTGGGTCTTCTGGGTTCTTCCCTTTTTTTAGTATTAATGAAATATTTGCTGCTGCAAAAAAACTTAGATTGGATTATCAGAGACATAATAACTATTGTACAATTTCTCTAAAGCTGGGGTTATATCTTCCGCTAGACTTTTATAAAATTCCGCTGGAAACCCATCAGGGCCAGCGGATTTATTCAGTTTGGCTAAGTCAATGGCTTTAAAAATTTCTTCAATAGTTATCGGGGCATTAAGAACTTCTAACTCCTCCTTCTGAATTTTAGGTAAGATAATCTTATCCCATAAATTTTCTTGATTAGTGAAATTACATTCCCCCCTAGAGTATAATTGCTTATAATATTTAAAAAAGACTCCACATATCTCCTCAGGGTTAGTATATCTTTTATTTCCCTCCTTGATACTAGGAATAAAATTCTTCTTTTTCCTTACTTTAACCAATTTAGCCAGGTTTTTAGCTGAGCTACCATGAAAACTCCTAAAATATAAATTAATTTTAGTCTCTTCCTCTAGATCTTTTTGTGCCAAGAATATATCCCTCTCCTTTCTATGATCTATATACTTGTTCCAACTACTGTTAGAGCGGTCTCTACAAAAATTCTTATAGGCATTTTTGACCTGATTATTTAATTGTAAGTCTCTAGCCCGTTGTTTCTTGTTCCTAATATGTATGTCATAATTTCGCCTCGAAGGACGGCTTTTGATGCCTCCCAGAAAGTTTCAATCTTATGAAGATAAGATATATTGCGGGTACAGTAATCCTTCCAAGTCTGTTTCACCCAGTGTACAAACCTAGGGTTGTTATAAAGATGACGTGGGTAAAAAAAATGCCCTACGAATTTTAAATTTAGAGCTATCATGACACTTTAGTGTCAAGGATATGGTTGAGTGGTCCGAGATCAAGATTTCTCCAATTCCTGCCTCTGTTTTACAAATCGATAGTGATTCAGAGATTAGAAATAAGTCAATTTGAGCAAATGTCCTATGTGATTTAGATTCACACGTGAAACACAATAAATCGGGATTATGGCACCGCCATATATCAATAACATGCAGTTTGTTGTGTACCCTCCTTTTTTATACCGCATTGGATTGTGTTCCTTTGCCCCTTTCTTTCCTATTTTAATCCACAATTATTGTTCTTAACCTTACATTTGTCTATTTGTTGTTTTTAATTTTTAATTTTAATTGTGACATGGATCCATGTAAAATTTGTTATTAAGATTGTTATTATCTTTTAAATGTAGTTTGCCACCTTAACTTGTTTTTATATTTATATTCGAATTATATTTAAATTTTATTGGCTACATATTGGTGTTTATTCATTGCAACCAGCGTCACATCATTTTCATTGTCACTTACTGGTTCCCACAGATTTTTGTATCTCACGATTTCCCTCGTATTAGACCTGGCCTTCGTTTAGGCGCTCCTTCTACTTACCTTTTAGCACATATCTGTTTTACAAATCGATAGTGATTCAGAGATTAGAAATAAGTCAATTTGAGCAAATATCCTATGTTATTTAGATTCACACGTGAAACACAATAAATTGGGATTATGGCACCGCCATATATCAATAACATGCAGTTTCTGGCAGAGTCTAGCAAAATATTTTGAGCTTCTCCTAATCTCTGGAAGATTTTTCTGTGAAAATCTGTCTACTTCAGGGCATAGAGTCATATTAAAGTCTCCACCCAGTATAAGATTCTCTTTTATATGAGGAAAAAGTTTGACTTTAATATTCTCCCAGAACTCACTGGAAAATTTATTTGGACCGTAAACATTGTAGAGAATAAATTTAATATTGTTAATAATAATTTGTAATATAATAAACCTAGCAGCGGAATCTGTCTCTACCCGTAAGATCTTGTAGCCAAGAGATTTGCTAATCAAGATTGCTACGCCACATTTTCTTCTGCTAGAAGAAGAAGCAATTACTTCCCCTACCCATTTTGTCTTAAGCTTTGCAGCCTCCTGTTCTGTAAGATGAGTCTCTTGAATAAAAACAATGTCTGGTTTCTGTTTAGCCAATAACTTAATAATCAATTTACGTTTCATGGGAGAGACAATCCCTCCTACATTCCAAGATAAAAGTTTAATATCCACTAACGGCTCTTAAAAACAATTAAGAACGCATTCCCTTCGCGGGTCCGGAGGGGGGAGGAGGGGAGGGAAAAGGGATGGAAAAAGAAAAGGGAGGAAAAAAAAGGGGGAAAATGCAAAAGGGAGAAACCACAATATAAAGAAGAGATGCATAGTTCAGCCCTAAAAATAGACCCAAGAAAAAGCATAACACTTTGGGTCCTACTACTCCCTCCATTTGATCCTTAAAAAAAAAAAAAAACTGAAGAAGCTAGACATACAGTTATTTGTCATTAATACATTTTTTTATCTCCCCCACCTCTCGATAGGTTTTTCTGTCACTGTTATGTTCAACAATTATACTGGCAGGATAAACCATCGAAGCATTAAAGCCTTTGCTAATAAGTTGTGAACAGAACGGTGCCATTAACTTCCTTTTCGAGGAGGTTTCTACAGAATAATCCTGAAACAAAATTCTGTTATTCCCATATACAAGTGGATCACTTCTTTTTTTAAATAATCTCAAAAATTCGATCTTATCTTGAAAATTCAAGACTCTAAAAATGCACATCCTATTTTGGTGAGAACCTTCATCCTGGAATTTTTTGGAACCCGTTCTATGAGCTCTCTCTATAGCAATTGGGAGCTTCTGCTGAGGAAAACATAGAGCCTGTGGTAATATACATGATGTAAATTGAAGTAAATCCTTAAATTCCCCGGTCTTAGGGGAATTTAAATGCGTCTGGAGGATCGATCCAGACGCATTTGTAGGTTAGCAATTTTAGATTTCTGTCTGGTTATAATATCCCCTTGCGCATTAACTTGGTCTTCTACCTCCGAAACTCTATTCTCCACCTCCAACATTCTATTAGAGAATTGTTTGACTTCTGAAGAGAGATTAGATATTACTGTAGAGATTGAGCCTAGCTCGGTCTTAATGATCTCAAATTGTGGCGTAAATAAATCTGTTAAATGAGTAATTAGCATCTGAGTATCACATATATTTGGCAATACCTCATTAGAACCATTTAAACTAGCCTCCCCCGGCCTATTTTTTTATCTTTACCTTTAACAGGGATTCTGGGTGAAGAAGCTTTAGCTTGTGTAATGAATCTATCCATACAAGAAACAAACAAAACAAAAAAATGTTTTTATTGATAAGGTGTGTATGAAAGGAAAAAGATAGGGGGAGGGGGAGCCGCGGACCAACAAAATCCTATCCTTCTCTTGGTCTCCTTCCCTCCAACCCTCCCTTTGGTTCAAAACTTAAATTAATGTGTATTATCCTAGGTCTCCTATATTCAGAGAAAGAAAAAAATAAAATAAGAAAACACACAATAAAGAGAAAAAATATGTGAATTGTGTGAAAAAAAGTCAGCCTGTTGTGGTGTGTGGACACTCTAAAAATCCTCTCTCTTTCTTCCAGAGAACAATATGAATGAGGGTGTAAGAAAAAAAAAAAGTGAAATGTGAAGACGGGTGTATCTGCCTGAAAAAGTGAATTAGCACTCTAGTGTGCTTCTTATAGATGCCCTTTCCGTAAAGGAGCACAAAAAATTGGATGCACCTAGTTAGTGTGTGAAAATAAAGACCATAACACCTGCTAGGCAGGATATATCTACCGGTTCAAATAATGAAAGCAAAGTTACTTTCTATTACCCCTTTAAAAATATAAAGACTCTAGTTAACAGTAAAATTATGACCACTGTTTTAGCGGGTTCCTTTGTAAGATTCTAATATTTGTCATATAACCAAATCCACATGAACACAGAGCAAACACGGGAGACACCCACAAGTTTCAGCTTGATTATATATACTACTTGTATAAATATCTCCCAATTACTATAAACTGTGCAATTATTTGATGTTATAATGTATCAAGTGTCCAGAGTCAAATAGATGAACGTTCTGTCTACTGGGTTAGCAAGGCAGTTTACAGATCAGCTAGCCTCCAATCTAACCAATATGAATCAAGAGACAGATTGTCACAATATCCTATTATTCCTCTTTCTTTCTCCTTCCCTTTCCTTTTCCTTGTCCCTTTCTTGGGCAGACAGACAATTCCTGTGCAGGAGGGAGCTTTTCCCCGCTCTTAAAGTGAATGTAAATTATATGCTTTCTAATGAACATTATTCATTCCTAATATACTTGCAATGTAAACCGCAATATTTATTTTAGAAAATAAGCATCTTGTGATATTATAATTTAATTTATAACTTATCTACGTCTTCAACGCCAACTCCTCCCATCCTTGACTTCCGGTATTGCTTATAGAGCAGTCCCTCCTGCTCTCTTACGTAGGCTTGAAGCGTGCTCCCGAGGAGACAACAATTTGCGCATGCGTTTTGCGCCGCCACCTAACAAAGTTATTAACCCCTAAACTGCTGCTCCCGGACCCCGCCCCATCTACCTTAGCTACCCCGCCGCCATCTACCCCAGCTACCGTAGATGGCAGCGGGGTAGGGGCTCACAATAGCGGGTAGTGTAATGTAGCTGGCGGCGGTGTAAGGGGCTCACATTAGGGGGTAGATAATGTAGATGGCGGCGGGGTAGGAGCTCACATTAGGGGGTATGTAATATAGCTGGCGACGGTGTAGGGGTATCACATTAGGGGGTTATACTTTTATTGTAGGTGGCGGCAGGGTCCGGGAGCGGTGGTTTAGCGGTTAAACACTTTATTAGGGATTACGGCGGGGATCGCAGACCGCAGTTGACAGGTAGATAGACATTGCGCATGCGTTAGGTGTTAGGAATTGTTTGTGCATGCGCTACATGTGAACGCATGCGCAGTTTGATCGCGTTACGTGTGCAAAAAGGGGCTGGACGCCACGGGGTATGAGCTATAATTCGTTAAAGGCAATGTCAATCAAATTAGATACGAGGGACAAGATGGCGGGCGGAGGAAAAAAGTAAGCGAAGTAGGGTTATAAATCCTTCGATTATGGTTTTAGTCTTAAATTATAAAAAAATTATGACTTAAACTAACGTTTATTTTAGGTAATTAACAAGATGAGGAAGAGTGGTGAAAGTGACTTGACATTCACTTTAACTATACTCAGATAGTAGATAAGCATAACATCGGACTCATGCTCAGTCCATAACTCAACAGCAATGTGGCCAAGATTATACCACTAGCGTGGATCAGGATAAACAAGACAGTACCTGTAAGCTGTTGGGGGCAGGAGATCACATCTACATCTGCCACTACGTGCTCATCCCCCTGCGATCCCCCACAGCAACTGGGATGCAGCCAGCGGTTAAGACTCCTACAGCCGATCAAATGCGGGCACTGGATTTCCTCGGGCAATGCTTGGTCAAACCTTGGAGTGTACGCCTCCCCTTTTTTCCCCAGGGGGGGCCGCTACACAGGTAACCAACAGAATTAAGGGATAACAAAAACTTGGCGGCCGATCTCAGGTGATACCGCTATGTTATCCGGGACTCAGCTGTGTTGCTCGGCTGCACGTCCTGATCCTGCACTATCGATCAGCTGGTCGAAAGCCGGGTTGTAAGCCCTCTGTATCTTCTCCTGTACCTGAAAGAGCCTGAGCCCTAAAGCCGCTGTTCCAACCCTGCACATCGGCCACTTCTTGGCAGCTAGACAATTGTCGGATGGATATACCGGCGTCTCTGTCAGTGGGAGAGTGCTTTCGAGCCGCTTCCCTCCTTACAGCAGCTTGCGGGGTGGTACCCCAGGAAAAGTTAAAAATACTCAGCAATGAATTGCCAGCTAATTCGGCTAAGGAAGACTCCAGTACTCGGGTGGGTCATAGACTCGCAGAGCGCCACACATCAGCCCTTCAATCTCTCCAGGGCAAGCGGCTTGGAGTGGGGAGCATTGAATCAGCGTCCTCTCGCAGCGCAGTTTTGCAGGTGTACTGCATAGCACCTCCCCCAATGGAAGTCTCCTGAAGTTAAAACCAGTACTGGGGTTAAAGTTATTCAACACTCTGAATGGGAGTGATTGTTCCTGTTCCAGTGCTGGAACAGGGTCAGGGTTTTTATTCCAATCTGTTTGTGGATCCCAAAAAGGAGGGAACCTTTAGACCAATTCTAGACCTCAAGAGTCTAAACAAATTTCTAAGGGTTCCGCCCTTCAAGATGGAAACTATTTGTTCCATTCTTCCCTTAATCCAGGAGGGTCAATTTATGACAACTGTGGATTTAAAGGACGAGTACCTTCATGTTCCGATTCACAGGGATCATCACAAGTTCCTAAGGTTTGCCTTCCAGGACAAGCACTTCCAGTTCATAGCTCTTCCTTTCAGGCTGGCCACTGCTCCCAGAATTTTCACAAAGGTTCTAGGGTCTCTGTTGGCTGTCCTTCGGTCTCTTGGTATTGGGGTGGCACCTTATTTGGACGGCATTCTTGTCCAGGTGCCATCTTTTCAGCAAGAAAGATCCCACACCGACATAGTGTTATCTTTCCTGAGAACTCACGGGTGGAAGGTAAATTTGGAAAAGAGTTTCAGACGCAAGGGTCACCTTCTTGGGAACAATAATAAACTCCCTGTCTATGAAGATTTTTCTGACACAGGTCAGGAAATCAAAGATTATCGATACTTGCCTAGTCCTTCAGTCTACTTCCCGGCCGTCAGTGGCTCAGTGTATGGAGGTAATCGGGCTGATGGTAGCGGCAATGGACATCATCCCATTTGCTCGGTTCCACCTCAGACCTCTGCAGTTAAGCATGCTCAGTCAATGGAACAGAGACTATGCGGACTTGTCTCCTCGAATAACTCTGGACCAGGAGACCAGGAATTCTCTTAATGGTGGTTGTCTCTGGATCATCTTTCCCAGGGAACCTGCTTTTGCAGACCATCTTGGGTGATTGTAACAACAGACGCCAGCCTTCTGGGGTGGGGAGCAGTCTGGGGCTCCCTAAAGGCTCAGGGAGTTTGGACTCAGTCAGAGTCTATTCTTCCTATAAACATTCTGGAACTGAGAGCTATCTACAATGCTCTCCTGGCCTGGCCTCAGTTAGCCACGGTCAAGTTTATCAGGTTCCAGTCAGACAACATAACTTCAGTGGCTTACATCAGTCATCAGGGAGGAACGAGGAGTTCCTTAGCGATGACAGAGGTAACCAAAATAATCCATTGGGTGGAGGCCCACTCTTGTTGCCTGTCGGCAATCCACATCCCAGGGGTAGACAATTGGGAGGCGGATTTCTTGAGCAGGCAGACCTTTCATCCGGGGGAGTGGGAGCTCCATCCGAAAGTGTTTTCCAACCTGATTCTCAGGTGGAATCAGCTGGAATTGGATCTCAAGGCATCTTGACAGAATGCCAAGCTTCCAAGATACGGGTCGAGGTCCATGGACCCCCAGGCAGAACTGATTTATGCTCTGGCGGTTCCTTGGCGGTTCAGTCTAGCATACTTATTTCCTCAGTTTGCTCTTCTTCCTCGGGTAATTGCTTGAAACAAACAGGAGAGGGCCTCTGTGATCCTCATAGCAACGGCCTGGCCTCACAGGATTTGGTATGCATATCTGGTAGGGATGACATCTCTGCTGCCTTGGAGACTTCCGCTGAGGAAGGACCTTCTGATTCAAGGGCCCTTCCTTCACCCAAATCTAGTTTCTCTGAAGCTGACTGCCTGGAGATTAAACGCTTAATTTTATCCAAGCGGGGGTTTTCTGATTCGGTCATAGAGACCATGATTCAGGCTCGTAAGCCTGTAACTAAAAGGATTTACCATAAGATTTGGCATAAATATCTCTATTGGTGTGAATCCCAGGGCTACTCATGGAGTATAGTTAGGATTCCTAGAATTTTGTCTTTTCTCCAAGAGAGTTTGTAGAAGGGTTTATCGACGAGTTCCCTAAAGGGTCAAATCTCGGCCTTATCTATTTTGTTACACAAACGTCTGGCGGATGTCCCAGATATACAATCATTTTGTCAGGCCTTGGTCAGGATCAGGCCTGTGTTCAAACCAGTTACTCCTCCTCAAGAGTCTTAATTTAGTTCTCAAAGTTTCACAAGGGGCTCCGTTTGAGCCTATGCATTCCTTAGATATTAAGTTGTTATCTTGGAAAGTTTAATTTCTTGTTGCTATTTCTTCTGCTCGAAGAGTATCAGAGCTCTCGGCATTGCAGTATGAGTCTCCTTACCTTATTTTCCATTCAGACAAGGTGGTTTTACGTACAAAATTAGGAATTCTTCCTAAGGTTGTTTCTGATCGGAAAATTAATCAGGAGATTGTTGTTCATTCTCTGTGTCCTAATCCTTCTTCTCAGAAGTAACGACTTCTGCACAATTTGGATGTGGTCCGTGCTTTAAAGTTTTTACTTGCAGGTGACTAAGGACTTTCGTCAGTCTTCTTCTTTGTTTGTGATTTTCTCAGGAAAACGAAAGGGACAGAAAGCTACGGCTGCTTCTCTTTTTTTTTGGCTGAAGAGGTTACGGCTCATTCCACGAGGGCTGTTGCTTCCTCAACGGCATTCAAAAATGAAGCTTCTGTGGAACAGTTTTGCAAGGCTGCAACTTGGTCCTCTCTGCACACTTTTTAAAAATTCTACAAATTTGACACATTTGCCTCGGCTGAGGCCGCTTTTTGGAGAAAGGTTTTTCAAGCAGTGGTGCCTTCCGTTTAGGTGCCCTGTCTTGTCCCTCCTGTATCATCTGTGTACTCTAGCTTGGGTATTGGATCCCATTAGTAATTAAGATGATCCGTGGACTCATCATGTCTTAAAAAAGAAAAGAAAATTTATGCTTACCTGATAAATTTATTTATTTTTTGACACGAGGAGTCCACGGCCTGCCCTGTTCTTGTAAGACAGGTTGTTGGTTAATATAAACTTCAGACACCTCTGCACCTTGGCTTTTCCTTTCCTTAACTTCGGTCAAATGACTGGAGTGGGAGGGAGGGGAGGAGCTATTTAACAGCTCTGCTGTGGTGCTCTTTGCCGCCTCCTGCTGACCAGGAGGTGAATATCCCATTAGTAATTAAGATGATCCGTGGACTCATCGTGTCAAAAAAGAAATAAATTTATCAGGTAAGCATAAATTTTCTTTTTTTCTTTCATGATTCAGAGAGAGCATGCAATTTTAAAAAAAACTTTCTAATTTACTCCTATTATCAATTTTTCTTTCTCTTGCTATCTTTATTTAAAAAGCAGGAATGCAGGAATGGTATGCATAGGAGCTGGCCCATTTTTTTGAGAACCTAGGTTATGCTTGCTTATTGGTGGATAAATGTAAGCCTCCAATAAGCAAGTGCTATCCATGGTGCTGAACCTAAAATGGTCTAGCTGCTAAGATTTACATTCCTGCTTTTAAAATGATAGCAAGAAAATGAAGAAAAATTGATAATAGGAGTAAACTAGAAAGTTGCTTAAAATTGCATGCTCTATCTGAATCGTGAAAGAAAAAAATTGGGTTCAGGTTCCCTTTAAGCATGAGCCGGACAGGGCTGTATGTGCATTTGCTTGTGCAATATTAAATGAGGACGGTGGATGCCACCTCTCCTGCCCAGAATTGATGTACTTGTTCCCTGGCTGAGAACATTTTTCACACGCACCTTGTTTAATGCGGCCCTATAACTTGTTTTCATTAGTAATCAGTAATTTATTTTACTGTGATGTAGTAATGTTTACATTCTGTCTCATGCTTTTTTAATTTGTGATTTACAGGTAAATAAATTTAAAAATAAAAAACGGAAGGTATTTTTTAGTATAACAAAATGTTTTTTTATTGAGATAGATTATATTATAATGAATAAACATTCTTATTTTTCTTTATTCTATTTCTTTTTATGTAGAGAAACACATCAATAGTTCATATTCATCCTTCACTACAGGAAGCATCAGAATGATACTGCAAACTCCAAAAGTTCTTAGACATCAATGACTATTCACAAACATTGGGCACATCACAGCAGATATTTAAAGAAGATGGTGAATTGGAAGGAACTGGGCAGCAATCATTATGTACAGAGAGTAATTTAGTCATCAAACAAGTGGACAACATTAATGCCTTATCTAGTGAAATTATTATCCCAGAAGATAAACCACACACATGTACAGAGTGTGGAAAAAGTTTTACACATATAGGTAGTCTAAAAAATCATGAAATGAGTCACACGGTAGGAAAGCATTTCACTTGTACAGAGTGTGGAAAAAGTTTCACACGAATGGATCATCTGAAAACTCATGAAAGAAGTCACACAGGAGAAAAGCCTTTCACATGTACAAAGTGTGGAAAAAGTTTTACAGCAAAGAGTGAACTGAAAAGGCATGAAAGGATTCACACAGGGGAAAAGCCGTTCACATGTATAGAGTGTGATAACAGTTTTATAACAAAGAGTCATCTGAAAATTCATGAAAGGAGTCACACAGGAGAAAATCCTTTCACATGTACAGAGTGTGGAAAATGTTTTACACATATGAGTAATCTGAAAACTCATGAAAGGATTCACACAGGGGAAAAGCCGTTCACATGTACAGATTGTGGAAAATGTTTTACAAGAATAGATCATCTGAAAATTCATGAAAGGATTCACACAGGGGAAAAGCCGTTCACATGTACAGAGTGTGGAAAATGTTTTACACGAATAGATCAACTGAAAATTCATGAAAGGATTCACACAGGGGAAAAGCCGTTCACATGTACAGAGTGTGGAAAAAGTTTTACAAAAAAGAGTGAACTGAAAATGCATGAAAGGATTCGCACAGGGGAAAATCCGTTCACATGTACAGAGTGTGGAAAAAGTTTTATACATAAGAGTGATCTGAATAGACATGAAATGATTCACACAGGAGAAAAGCCTTTCACATGTACAGAGTGTGGAAAAAGTTTTATAGGAAAGGGTGAACTGAAAATGCATGAAAGGATTCACACAGGGGAAAAGCCGTTCACATGTACAGAGTGTGGGAAAAGTTTTATACATAAGAGTCATCTGAATAGACATGAAAGGAGTCACACAGGGGAAAAGACTTTCACATGTACAGAGTGTGGTAACAGTTTTATAAAAAAAGAGTCATCTGAAAAGTCATGAAAGGAGTCACAAGGGAAGAAACCTTTAACATGTTTAGAAAGTGGAAAAAAGTTTTTTTTTTTTATTAAAGTCAGGTATCACAAAATGCCAAATATTTACACACAAATAAACTTTATATACACAGTGTACAACCTCTTTATAATTATCTTAAAGAGGACAAACTCTCTAAATAGAAGCATCAAAAAGGATCTTATTGTAAATAATACTTTCTAATCCCAGTTATAAAAGCCTCAGTTTGGAAATGCTCTCCTGCTGTCCTTTGTTCCTCTATATATGTGCACCTCAGTTTCTCTCATATCAATGGGATGGAATCCAAACACCATACATTTTACACATATGAGTAATCTGAAAACTCATGAAAGGATTCACACAGGAGAAAAGCCTTTCACATGTACAGAGTGTGGAAAAAGTTTTACAAAAATAAGTAATCTGAAAACTCATGAAAGGAGTCACAAGGGAAGAAACTTTCACATGTTTAGAAAGTGGAAAAAATGTTTTTTTATTAAAGTCAGGTATCACAAAATGCCAAATATTTACACACAAATAAACTTTATATACACAGTGTACAAACCTCTTTACAATTATCCTAAATAGGGCAAAAATCCCAGTTACAAAATCTCCATATTGGAAGAGCTCTCTTGCTGTCCTTTGTTCCTCTATATATGTGCGCCGCAGTTTCTCTCATATCAATGTGATAGAATCCAAACACCACACAGGAATATACAACTCTGACCTCATATTGACCAGTTTACACAACCATTCACCACCAAAGCACCCCCAGTGTTGTGTATTAATATGCCAGTGTTAGGAGTTGTACGTTTGTTTTACACAGGGGAGGAAATAAATAATTTACAGAATAAAGGAGTCTTTATATGAATAGAGTGTTAGAGAATTATATAAACAAGAACATCAGTCTCAAATGATTGACATCTGGGAGATATATTTAATGTGCACATCATGTGGATAAACCTTTTCTTATAGCAATAGATGCTTAGCATTGTACATGTTATATACCAGAGGAATTACTGAGAGGGAACTGATTTTATTTAATTAGACACAATATCAGTAACTGGTACATTTGTGATCATAATCAGTTTAATTTAAATGGCTACTATAACCTACATGTATACTGGATATGTAATATGTGTGTCGTGATCATAATCAGTTTAATTTAAATGGCCACTATAACCTACATGTATACTGGGTATGTAATATGTATGTCATGTGATCATAATCAGTTTAATTTAAATGGCTACTATAACCTACATGTATACTGGGTATGCAATATGTGTGTCATGTGATCATAATCAGTTTAATTTAAATGGCTACTATAACCTACATGTATACTGGGTATGTAATATGTGTGTCATATGATCATAATCAGTTTAATTTAAATGGCTACTATAACCTACATGTATACTGGGTATGTAATATGTGTGTCATGTGATCATAATCAGTTTAATTTAAAAGGCTACTATAACCTACATGTATACTGGGTATGTAATATGTGTGTCATGTTCTGTAACTTGATATTATGTCTGTTAGATGTTTTCATGTTAGTTAGAAGCCACAAGAACTGATAATAGCACATACTGTATATATAAAGGGAACATTATATGTCTGATAAATCCCTTTGTATCAAGAGCACAAGTGTTAGGTATATTTATACCATTGTGGGCATATATCATGTAATGCTGCTGTTACAAACTGCTGTTTGTAACTGGCCCTTTAAATGAAAAATTGCCCTGCTTCCCTGGATTTTGGAGAAGCCTATTTGCCAGTCTCCTTCCACATGACTATGGCCCCTGGAAGATTGTGCCCCTGAGGACATATTGACTTTTGTTGGGTGTGTGTGGCCCTTTAAGAACCATCTGGGGACATATTGTGACTTTGATAGACAATGCCCCTTTAAGACTATGTCCCCAGACCTGTGAAATGACTTGTCCCTGGCTTTCTCCCACTTGGTTCAGTTTCATTGTGTGCCATTAAGAGTTAAATTTTGTTCAGCTTCAAGAAACCTATTCTAAATACAAGTCTGCTGGGATCAGCTCTAATTAGGTTTAGTGACTTTCCCATTGTCTAATCAGACTAGTATTGATAAGGTGGACTGCATTGTTTTCTTGTGTGTAATGTTATCTGCTGTTGTGGCCTGTCAAAGGGAGTGTCTCTATCTAATATCAAATGTGTGATGGGGGATTTTATGCCTCCCCCTGAGAGTGTCCTGTTTGCATGTAACCTCAATAAAAGCAGGCTGTGTGCTCCAGCACAGCAGACCTATGTTGACCCTCTAACTTGAAGCTTTGACTCATGTTTGTAGGATTCAGCTAATATCACTACAGGGATTGCTGACTATGGTGCTGATGATTCTTTGGTGAGCGCTAGGAGCATCCTTTTCTACGGTCCAACTTCCAGCCAGCCTGGAGGCAACCGTAACATTTGGCGGCAGCGGTGGGATTGGCGTCCTAGCGCAAGGAGCAGCACCACAACAGCACTGGTATTGTAGGAAAGTTATTAAGGGCAACGCTAGCCACTGCGCAGCGTCCCTACCTACAGCAGCATGGAGCTGACAAGACACTATTCAGAACCCTGTGAAGAGCACCTCAACCTGATCCGTCGCTATGAGGGCGCGGATTTCGTTCCAGAGGTAAAGAGGCGGCTAGTCCGATATGGTCCAGACCCTGCACAGGAGGTAGTCAGTCGCATCATCCGGGAATTGGATACGGAGAACAAAGCGGCACGAGCCTTTGAGCGCCAACTGTGGAGTTTGAGGGTCTGGACACCTGGTCTCCAGCGAAAAAGTGAGTCACAGGGAGCGGAGAGCAACGACCTCCCTTCCCAGCGGCAGCCAGAGTTACAGGGAGAGGAGAGCAGCGACCTCCCTCCCCAGCGGCAGTATACCGTGCAGAGGGAAGAGACAACCAGTCCCCTTCCCCAGCCAGAGATACCAGAGGCAGCAGGCCTCATAGACTGGTCCTGGGAGGACCCCCAGCAGGCAGGTGGAGATGGGACCGCAGTCTCTCTACCGGCCCTACAGGGATGCTGGGCAGGCGGCCCAGATCCCCAGCGACAGACCCAGCTACAGGGAGGGGAGAGCATCGACCTCCCTCCCCAGCCGGAGTGTGCCTTCCAGGGAGAGGAGACAACCGGTCTCTCTCCCCAGCCGCAGCATGTTCCACAGGAAGCGGAGAGCATCGACCTCCCTTCCCAACGGCCACCGGAGTATCAGGAGGAGGAGGTAAGCCAATCTCCCCCTCCCCAGCTAACCCCTAACTTGGGCCCAGGGTTAACAGTGGAGATGTTGGCCCCCACTGACCCCCATGTTCCCTTTGCCACCGGGCAGGACTGTGCCCCAATTCCCCCAGCAGAAGAGCTGGCATCAGGACAGAGCGCTGCTGGCCTCTGCCCTACAGACCTTGTCCTTGTTACAGAACTGGCCTGCAAACCCCTCACCCCAGCAGAAGCGCTGGCACCAGGGCAGAGTGCCGCTGGCCTCTGCCCCCCAAGTACCATCAGCTATTTGCCAAGCTGCGCCAGGAAGGCCGAGGATGCTGCACTTTCATCCTGCAACCTGGAACTTACAGGCCAGTACTACGTATTGTGGGGGGGCTACTTTGCTGCTAGCGATTATTTGTGGGTGGGTTGCGAGACTAACTTGGGCACTGACCGGCAGAAGGTCAGGTGCCTGGTTAGTCTCCCTCCAAAAGGGGAGATATGTTACAAACTGCTGTTTGTAACTGGCCCTTTAAATGAAAAATTGCCCTGCTTCCCTGGATTTTGGAGAAGCCTATTTGCCAGCCTCCTTCCACATGACTATGGCCCCTGGAAGATTGTGCCCCTGAGGACATATTGACTTTTGTTGGGTGTGTGTGGCCCTTTAAGAACCATCTGGGGACATATTGTGACTTTGATAGACAATGCCCCTTTAAGACTATGTCCCCAGACCTGTGAAATGACTTGTCCCTGGCTTTCTCCCACTTGGTTCAGTTTCATTGTGTGCCATTAAGAGTTAAATTTTGTTCAGCTTCAAGAAACCTATTCTAAATACAAGTCTGCTGGGATCAGCTCTAATTAGGTTTAGTGACTTTCCCATTGTCTAATCAGACTAGTATTGATAAGGTGGACTGCATTGTTTTCTTGTGTGTAATGTTATCTGCTGTTGTGGCCTGTCAAAGGGAGTGTCTCTATCTAATATCAAATGTGTGATGGGGGATTTTATGCCTCCCCCTGAGAGTGTCCTGTTTGCATGTAACCTCAATAAAAGCAGGCTGTGTGCTCCAGCACAGCAGACCTATGTTGACCCTCTAACTTGAAGCTTTGACTCATGTTTGTAGGATTCAGCTAATATCACTACAGGGATTGCTGACTATGGTGCTGATGATTCTTTGGTGAGCGCTAGGAGCATCCTTTTCTACGGTCCAACTTCCAGCCAGCCTGGAGGCAACCGTAACAGCTGCTGTTTACTATATAATGATATACAATGTTTTTTTATGCAAATAAAAAGTGATTGTAATCCAGACCAGTATTTTGTGTTTTTTTGTCTAATTAAAAACTAAATATCACAGAATAAAAAGGAAAACATCATAAAAAACAGAAGCCAAATCTGACAGTGAAGGTTAAACGCTGATAAATCAGATAGAGCAGTAATTTTACCCACCTTTCCAATTTACTTCTACTATCTAATTTGCTTTGTTCTTTTGGTATCCTTTGTTATAGAGTAAACCTAGGAGGCTGATATCATATGAGCTTAGGGACGTGCACGTGTATTTAGCACTCTGTGCAGCAGTGTTTGTAACTATGTATAACATTGCTATAAATGTGCTTGCAAACTCTGCTGTCTGAAGATACGTGCACACTCCTGAGTTCACCTAGGATTACTCTTTAACAAAGGATACTAAGAGAACTAAGCACAAATGATAATATAAGTAAATTGGAAAGTTGATTGAAATGTTATGTTCTATCCAATATATTTAAGTTTAATTTTGATTTTAATGTCCCTACTGTCTAAATGCTGTCGGCATTTATCATTGCACAAGCAGTTCTTGTGAACTGCTTGTGCAACACCCCCTCCTGCAGATTCACGGCCAATCGGCCGCTAACAAGGGGTGTCAATCAGCCCGATCATATAGGATCTGGCAGATTAATGTCCGCAGCCTCAGAACAGGCGGTCAAGTTATGGAGCAGCGCTCTTTAGACCACTACTTCATAACTGCTGTTTTCCTGAAGGCTCGCACAGAAACGGGCATCAAGCAACATTCAGAGCTTGATAATTCGGCCCCAGTGCACGAGGATGTGACTGATAGAGCAAACATTTTACTTGTTCATTGTAAAAAAATGTATTTGGCTTTAAAATTTGAATATCTTTTTGTTTTTATAAATCCTAAAATAAACCTTTTTTTTTCTTATACACTCAATGACTGATATAGGTAAAATATAACACTGTTATTCTAAACTATAAAAATATATTTCTTTCATATGGCAAGAGCCCATGAGCTAGTGATGTATGCAATATACAATTCTACCAGGAGGGGCACAGTTTCCCAAACCTCTAAATGCCTATAAATACGCCCCTCCCCACACCCACAGTTCAGTTTTACAAACTTTGTCTCCTATGGAAGTGGTGAAGTAAGTTTGTGCTGGATTTTTATGATTTCTTCTATGATAAGCGCTTCTAAGCATTTGTTACGGTACCAACTGTGTACCAAGGGTTAACCCCAGATGAACAATGTCCTGCATAGACAATCAGCAATTCACAACCCAGCCAGTTTCAGGTTTAAAACAGAATGACATTTATTAAAAAGGCAGCACACAGATTTATACAGGTTTTTGACCCCCCCTCAGATGGGGGTTGAAAGAATGTTGTACATTAGATAAAAGGGAGAAGCGCCCTTGACATGATACAATAGAATTATATTACTTAAATACTTTACTTAGGCAGATAACAACTTAAACACATTTGGCTTGTCTTATCACCTAGCGTCTGTTCTCTGAGGGTGATTAAACAATGGCCTGTTTATTACTTAAATGTAATTATAGCACACAATAGCTGAGGCCAGAAAACCTGTCTTTATAAATTAGATTCTTAAAGCTAAACACAGTTAACTCTTTCAGTCCTGACAGAAGGGTCTGTCACATAGCTCCCCCCTTGTGGAACACTCCGGCAGACCCGGCTTGACCCTTTGGCGGGTCAACTTGGGGATGACCGGACTGGGTGGTGGTAGGCATGTCAGTTTGCTGGGACAATCCATCTGTATTCCCGTTATGAGAGAGAATCCCTGTCTGTATAAATAAGGGTTCAACCTCTTCAGTGCCCCGACTAGGGCTAAACAGTCCTTCAAAATATCATCGGCTTCTTTACGTGGTTTTTGTACCTGCTCTTTATAGGTATCCACAATCCCTTCATACTGACATAGGGTGCCCTTGAGTTGCTGCACCTCCCTATGAGCCAGCGTCAGCTTCTCCTCCAGTGTCACTAAGTTTGTCCTTAATGTTTCATGTTCCACTCTCAAGCTGGTGTTTTCTGCAGTCTGTCGGTGCAGCTTGTCTAGCAGAGATTCCTGTTCTAAACGTGCTTTTTCCTCTGCACTCCTCTCCCGCTAGCACTGTTACATGATTATTTAACGTGACCATTTTATCCTCTACGTGACTCTTCTCCTTCATCAGCGCATTGTAACGTGACTCCCACATATCAATAGCGGATAGAGATTTACTGAGCTCAGCGTCCTGGGGCTTAGCAGCAGGGGGGTCAGTCTCTGCTGCACGGATCTGAGCACGGGTAGTCACAGGGTTAACATCAGCGGGACCCATGGGAGCATAGGCAGAAACAAGGGGGACCAAGGTATTTCCAAGGAGAACATCAGCTGGTAAATCCTTCATGACCCCCACATTCACAGGTCTAGCGCCCCCTCCCCAATCCAAATGCACCCTGGCAACAGGCAGGCGGAACACAGTGCCCCCTGCTACCCTCACAGCCACAGTGTCTCCTGTGTGCTGTTTCTCAGACACCAAGTTCTTTCGAAGCAAGGTCATGGTAGCACCAGTATCCCGTAGACCACTGACCTCCTTCCCATTCACTTTAACCAGTTGCCGGTTATTCCGGTGGGCAGCTTGCACAAGGTCTGCCTCATGTAGGATGCCCCAGCATTCTTGCGCCTCTACGTAGCGGGCCGCAGGCTGAGGGTTACGTGGGATTCCGCCGGCGGGTCTTCTCCAGGACTGTGCTTGGTTCGCTGCATTTAGGGGACACTCTGGTCTTTTGTGCCCTAGTTGCTTACATCCAAAGCACCGAATCGGTTGTGAGTAGCCCCGCGAATTGAACCAGGCTCTCTGAGGGTAGTTCGTGGCCCGAGACCGTGTGGTATAGCGGTGTGCTGGGGGTTGGTAACTGGCAGGTGCTGGGGTGACTGGGGGTCTGTACTCCACTCTGGCAGGGGGCTTAGTGGTAGCAGTGTCCAGTTTGCGGGCATCCGTATACTCATCTGCCAAGCGAGCCGCTTCATGCAGGGTGGAGGGTTTACGGTCCCGAACCCACTCTCGAACTCCTGCGGGTAACTTGTCGAAGCAATGTTCCAACAGGAATAGCTGCAGCACCTCTTCCCCAGATACGGCTTGGCACCCCGCTATCCAGTGAGCTGCTGTGCGGTGCACCTTACATGCCCACTCAAGGTAGGAATCACCAGCCAATTTAACAGTGTCTCTGAACCGCCTCCGGTATGCCTCCGGTGTAACCGCATACCTGGAGAGCAGAGCCTCTTTTACAGTATTATAATCCCCGACTTCCTCATCTGGAATGGCCCGAAAAGCCTCACTGGCCCGGCCGGATAATTTTCCGGATAATATCGTGACCCAGTCCTCTGCGGGTACCTTGTGTAGTGCACATTGCCTCTCAAAATCCGCAAGGTACCCATCAATCTCTCCTTCTGTTTCCAGGAAGTTTTTAAAAGCTGCAAAATTTACTTTTCCCTTTTCCACTGGGGTTGCTGTGACTTGGGCTGCTGCAGCGCCGCTTTGGCGAAGTAGGTTGGCCTCCACAGCTGCTATGACCCGGTCGATAATTTCGGCAGATGGGTTGGGGCCATAATATGCCAGTCTTATTTTAACCGCCCGATCAAAGCTTGCTTCTTCAGGGGTTCTGTCTGATATGCTGGGCCCATTGGTTCCTTCTGTCCCTGGTACTCTTTCCATCTTAGTCAGTATTGTAATAATCTCCCTCTTCCTGAGGTTACTGGCTTGTGTAGTTGCTCTTCTGGGCGATAAGGATTCTCCCGTCGCTTGCCACCAATGTTACGGTACCAACTGTGTACCAAGGGTTAACCCCAGATGAACAATGTCCTGCATAGACAATCAGCAATTCACAACCCAGCCAGTTTCAGGTTTAAAACAGAATGACATTTATTAAAAAGGCAGCACACAGATTTATACAGGTTTTTGACCCCCCCTCAGATGGGGGTTGAAAGAATGTTGTACATTAGATAAAAGGGAGAAGCGCCCTTGACATGATACAATAGAATTATATTACTTAAATACTTTACTTAGGCAGATAACAACTTAAACACATTTGGCTTGTCTTATCACCTAGCCTCTGTTCTCTGAGGGTGATTAAACAATGGCCTGTTTATTACTTAAATGTAATTATAGCACACAATAGCTGAGGCCAGAAAACCTGTCTTTATAAATTAGATTCTTAAAGCTAAACACAGTTAACTCTTTCAGTCCTGACAGAAGGGTCTGTCACAGCATTCTGAAGCCCAATTCCTCTCAGAGTACAGTGTTTGTCAGAGGGACGTGATGATGAGAGTATCGGCTTCATCTCCTACCTCCCTTTTCAGATTGACGATATACTCTTATATACCATTACCTCTGCTGGTTTGGCTATCTGCTATATATGGATGGGTATCTTTCGGTAAGTATGTATCATTATTTAAGACACAGCTATGGTTGGCGCTTTATGTACAGGGAGTGCAGAATTATTAGGCAAGTTGTATTTTTGAGGATTAATTTTATTATTGAACAACAACCATGTTCTCAATGAACCCAAAAAACTCATTAATATCAAAGCTGAATAGTTTTGGAAGTAGTTTTTAGTTTGTTTTTAGTTATAGCTATTTTAGGGGGATATCTGTGTGTGCAGGTGACTATTACTGTGCATAATTATTAGGCAACTTAACAAAAAACAAATATATACCCATTTCAATTATTTATTTTTACCAGTGAAACCAATATAACATCTCAACATTCACAAATATACATTTCTGACATTCAAAAACAAAACAAAAACAAATCAGTGACCAATATAGCCACCTTTCTTTGCAAGGACACTCAAAAGCCTGCCATCCATGGATTCTGTCAGTGTTTTGATCTGTTCACCATCAACATTGCGTGCAGCAGCAACCACAGCCTCCCAGACACTGTTCAGAGAGGTGCACTGTTTTCCCTCCTTGTAAATCTCACATTTGATGATGGACCACAGGTTCTAAATGGGGTTCAGATCAGGTGAACAAGGAGGCCATGTCATTAGATTTTCTTCTTTTATACCCTTTCTTGCCAGCCACGCTGTGGAGTACTTGGACGCGTGTGATGGAGCATTGTCCTGCATGAAAATCATGTTTTTCTTGAAGGATGCAGACTTCTTCCTGTACCACTGCTTGAAGAAGGTGTCTTACAGAAACTGGCAGTAGGACTGGGAGTTGAGCTTGACTCCATCCTCAACCCGAAAAGGCCCCACAAGCTCATCTTTGATGATACAAGCCCAAACCAGTACTCCACCTCCACCTTGCTGGCGTCTGAGTCGGACTGGAGCTCTCTGCCCTTTACCAATCCAGGCACGGGCCCATCCATCTGGCCCATCAAGACTCACTCTCATTTCATCAGTCCATAAAACCTTAGAAAAATCAGTCTTGAGATATTTCTTGGCCCAGTCTTGACGTTTCAGCTTGTGTGTCTGGTTCAGTGGTGGTCGTCTTTCAGCCTTTCTTACCTTGGCCATGTCTCTGAGTATTGCACACCTTGTGCTTTTGGGCACTCCAGTGATGTTGCAGCTCTGAAATATGGCCAAACTGGTGGCAAGTGGCATCTTGGCAGCTGCACGCTTGACTTTTCTCAGTTCATGGGCAGTTATTTTGCGCCTTGGTTTTTCCACACGCTTCTTGCGACCCTGTTGACTATTTTGAATGAAACGCTTGATTGTTCGATGATCACACTTCAGAAGCGTTGCAATTTTAAGAGTGCTGCATCCCTCTGCAAGATATCTCACTATTTTTGACTTTTCTGAGCCTGTCAAGTCCTTCTTTTGACCCATTTTGCCAAAGGAAAGGAAGTTGCCTAATAATTATGCACACCTGATATAGGGTGTTGATGTCATTAGACCACACCCCTTCTAATTACAGAGACGCACATCACCTAATATGCTTAATTGGTAGTAGGCTTTCGAGCCTATACAGCTTGGAGTAACACAACATGCATAAAGAGGATGATGTGGTCAAAATACTAATTTGCCTAATAATTCTGCACTCCCTGTATTTATATAAAGTTCTAAATATATGTATTTACTTATATTTGCCATGAGTCAGGTCTATGTGTATTTCCCTTTGCAGTCTGGCAGTTTCATCATGGGAATCATGTTTTAGGAAGTTTTTGTCTTACCTGTGGTATAGTCTTTTTTTCAAATTTCACTTGTTTTTCTTTTAAAAAATTTGTGGGCAAATAAGGCTTGTGAGGGATCAAAATGCTGTTATTTATTGCATCATTCTTGGCGCGAGAATTTTTTGGCACAAATGTGCGTCTATGATGACGCAAGTTCGTCATTTCCTGCGTCTTAGTTGATGCCAGGTTGTTTGGCACAAAGTTGTTTGTAATCACGCGAGTTGCGTCATTTCCGGATGTTTGTTGGCACCAAAAAATGAATATGCTTTCTTTTGGGTTGTGCGTCATACTTGGTGCCAAAAAAACTTAGTTTTATTTTACCCCACTTCCTATATGCTCCTTGCCTTCTTATGCTCAGAGGGCTATGCTATTTGCTTTTTTGTCAAGTTTAGCATTTGCATTTTGTCCCATTCCGGACACTGCTATATGTCTCAATCTGATCCTGTCTCAGAAGCTGCTGTAGGAGCGATGTTGCCTGAACAGAGTTCTACCAAAGCTCTCTTCTACCCTTACCCCTATACTCACAGACATCTTCAACCTCTCCCTCAGCACTGATATAGTTCCCACATCTCTTAAAGGGACATAATACACTCATTTTTTCTTTGCATAAATGTTTTGTAGATTATCTATTTATATAGCCCATAAAGTTATTTTATTTAAAAAATCTATCATTTTGCTTATTTTTAAATAACTTTGCTCTGATTTTCAGACTCCTAACCAAGCCCCAAAGTTTTATGTGAATACCGACAGCTACCTTCTCCAGCTTGCCCCTGTTTGTGTAAACTTTCAGGTGATATGTGTTTAGGGCTGGAGCACTTACAGTTACAGCATGTGCTACATACAGAGGCAGGTGATATGTGTTTAGGGCTAGAGCACTTACAGTTACAGCGTGTGCTGCATACAGAGGCAGGTGATATGTGTTTAGGGCTGGAGCACTTACAGTTACAGTATGTGCTGTATACAGAGGCAGGTGATATGTGTTTAGGGCTGGAGCACTTACAGTTACAGCATGTGCTGCATACAGAGGCAGGTGATATGTGTTTAGGGCTGGAGCACTTACAGTTACAGCATGTGCTGCATACAGAGGCAGGTGATATGTGTTTAGGGCTGGAGCACTTACAGTTACAGCATGTGCTGCATACAGAGGCAGGTGATATGTGTTTAGGGCTGGAGCACTTACAGTTACAGCATGTGCTGCATACAGAGGCAGGTGATATGTGTTTAGGGCTGGAGCACTTACAGTTACAGCATGTGTTGCATACAGAGGCAGGTGATATGTGTTTAGGGCTGGAGCACTTACAGTTACAGCATGTGCTGCATACAGAGGCAGGTGATATGTGTTTAGGGCTGGAGCACTTACAATTACAGCATGTGCTGGTATACAGAGGCAGGGTATATGTATTTAGGGCTGGAGCACTTAGTTACAGCATGTGCTGCATACAGAGGCAGGTGATATGTGTTTAGGGCTGGATCACTTACTGTTACATCATGTGCTGCATACAGAGGCAGGTGATATGTGTTTATGGCTGGAGCACTTACTGTTACATCATGTGCTGCATACAGAGGCAGGTGATATGTGTTTATGGCTGGAGCACTTACAGTTACAGCATGTGCTGCATACAGAGGCAGGTGATATGTGTTTAGGGCTGGAGCACTTACAGTTACAGCATGTGCTGCATACAGAGGCAGGTGACATGTGTTTAGGGCTGGAGCACTTACAGTTACAGCATGTGCTGCATACAGAGGCAGGTGATATGTGTTTAGTGCTGGAGCACTTACAGTTACAGCATGTGCTGCATACAGAGGCAGGTGATATGTGTTTAGGGCTGGAGCACTTACAGTTACAGCATGTGCTGCATACAGAGGTAGGTGATATGTGTTTAGGGCTGGAGCACTTACAGTTACAGCATGTGCTGCATATAGAGGCAGGTGATATGTGTTTAGGGCTGGAGCACTTACAGTCAGTGACATGCACTCATAGGAGGCAGGTGAGGCAGTGCCTCCCCTGGCCAAATGGTGCATTACAGCCTTTTTTTATAAAAATAATTTTAAAAAAATCCTTTTTTTTCTCTTTTATCTCAAAAGGTGACCTACCCCCCCACCCCTCTACTAAATTCAGTATTTTATTGCTATTTTTGTTGGGGGGGAAAAAACTGTAATATTAAGTAATACATTCATATTGCGCAAGAAAGTAGAGGCCAGCTATCCTTTCATTGCGCAATATGAATGTAACTGTATTGTGTTGTATATGGGCCGCTAGAGACTGCCACCCAGTGGGGAATAATAGCTATGCAGCAGTCTCTCTTGCGGCCCATATACTGCTCCCACCGGAGGCTTGACTCTTCAAGCCTCTGGAGCCCTCAGCCCTGCCTGCCCGCCCCTCAGCCAATCAGACATCAGTATGTCTGAGTCTCTGGGCTGAGTTGCCGGGCGGGAAATTAGGCAGCGTCTACGTCTGGTGGTCAGGTCAGGTGTTGCGTGTCAGAACAGAAAAAGATTTCAGAAGAAAGGTTAGTGCACGGCTCCTTTCCTCCGATCTTGAGCTGCGATCAGCTGCTACTACCCTGCCCTGTCTGAGACTGAGACACTGAACCTACAAGGTGGTAGGTTATACCTGAATGCTGCAGCTAAATAGAGACTTGTGCCTGTAGTTTCTCTCCAGCAGCCTCGGCCACCATAGATCACAGAGGCATGTGTCTCCCTGGTCGCAGCAGTGCTACTTCCTACATTGCAATGAATATTCAGTTGTGAGCCCCAAATAAAAATAACTTTTTTACATATTTTTTTTATGTGACTCTGATACCTTAACCCCTTGTTGCTGGGCAGTGCGTGTCCACTTGGATGCGTCCAGAAGCAAAGCTTTACCAGCTGTCAGCTGCTGTTGTGTGGCTGTGTGGACTCGGTAAAGCTTTGCTTCTGGACGCATCCAAGTGGACACGCACTGCCCAGCAACAAGGGGTTAAGGTATCAGAGTCACATAAAAAAATTATGTAAAAAAGTGCTTTTTATTTGGGGCTCACAACTGAATATTCATTGCAATGTAGGAAGTAGCACTGCTGCGACCAGGAGACACATGCCTCTGTGATCTATGGTGGCCAAGGCTGCTGGAGAGAAGCTACAGGCACAAGTCTCTATTTAGCTGCAGCATTCAGGTATAACCTACCACCTTCGTAAAAAAGCTTCCTTAATTTCATTCAACCCCGTGTCTGCCAGAGGGTGCTGCTGCAAGACATGCTGCAACTCTTGTTGGCAGACATGGGGTTAACTGTACTTTGTGTGCTAAGTGTTTAAGGCATCCCGTAGATCAGGAGCAGGAGGTCACATGGGCCGCTCCTTTTGTGTGATCTGCTGGGGAGTTATTTATAGCAGCTCTTGACTTGAAGCAGAACGGCAGGTCAAGATAAACGTCTGGGTCTCAAAGTTGTAAGCTTTGTTTTTTTTTTTTGCAAGACTTTAATCCAAATATGTGTTGTTAGGGGGTTAGGTGCATTATGTGTGCATTCTTTTGCCCTGTGTTTATGTAGCAATGTGTGATTGTGTGTGTGTGTGTATATATATATATATATATATACACACACCACACACACACACACACACACACTGAACAAAAAGTAATGAAGGAGTTAAATCACAGCTGCATAACTCAATGATGTAAGTTTGCTATGCAGCTGTGATTTAACATCATGTTTACCCATGTGTTTTTATGGCAAGTAACATGCTGCTGGTTGTCAGTGCGGTGATTTAACCCCTTGATTACCTTTTGCTTTGCATGTTCCAATGTCACATTTTTTTATCTCTTTTTATTAAGGGACTTCCATTATGACTTAATCCTTTAGTGTATAGGGCATTTTAACTTTAAGAATGGTGCTAAGCAACATTTTTAAATCATTTAGATCCAGTCTTGGGCCCTCAGTTCATTAGGTCCACCACTGAAGGGTATGTGTGCCCAACCCTACTGGAGCATGGCAGGAGGCATTGTCCTGAGTGTCTAGGAACATCTGGGTTTGAGGGATGAAGTTTAATGATTCAACTGTCATGGCATGAAATGGATATGTCAAAAGAATTGATCCTTGCTCTTTACATGTCATTAGCTAGGTATAATGCTTTCTTATTTATACCATAAGTGTGCACCCAAAACTACTTCATAGAATACAAAAATGTTGCAGGTGTGACTTATAGCTTAGAATTTTTTATTTTTTTATTTGTAGTGTATTATACATTGTGATATATTAATTATGAATGTGGTGTAGCTTATTTAGCCTTTTGCTTAATCACTGTTTTTGTACCAGCAACAGCTTAATAAATAAATGCACCTTAGACCCATTGTTTAACATGCTTACTTGTGGGTGGGTGACTTGTGGTCAAAATGTGTATGGTTAATTCTGCCATGTAATAGTAATTTGAGTGACTGTCCTGTCCACTGTCTGGATGTTCCAAGGCCCCCAAAAACCCAATTAATTCCCTTTAAGGATTCCTAGAAATTGTAATGTATTAAAGCCTTCTACAACCTAATATAGAAAGCATTGTGCCCTAGCAATTGGTGTGACATGGTACAGGAACTGCAAAAAAACAAACTTGGATTGATAGTGATACTATATGTTTTATACAATGTTATTTTCCTTTTAGTTAATTTATCATTGTTATACTATTTTAGAAATATAATTTATCTTGTCTATTCCCATAACCTACGTTTGGATGTTGTTAGTGCAGATACTGTAGGTAAATTTAATTAGTCTATCAACAGCGTTGAAACAGAATGACAATAGTCCCTTGTCTCCATCTGAGTCTCTGATGTTGGAACAAAGGGAGGTATGGTAGCTTTTCTTTCAGTTAACCATCTCTTATTTGTTCAAAATGCACCTGTAAAGTGAGTGCATGAATCAATGAGGTGCTAATCAGCATATTGGCCATCAACCCTTGCTTTTGCTGTAAACAAACACACATACGCACACACAGTCACATACTATATGTGTATGTTTCTCTGGAGTATCATAGCCACTGCCTCACTAATCTCTGACCTCACCGCACGTCACTGCACATAACAGCTACACAATATATATTATTAACACTAGCACATAACTACACAATATATATTATTAACACTAGCACATAACAGCTACACAATATATATTATTAACACTAGCACATAACAGCTACACAATATATATTATTAACACTAGCACATAACCGTTACACAATATATATTATTAACACTAGCACATAACAGTTACACAATATATATTATTAACACTAGCACATAACAGTTACACAATATATATTATTAACACTAGCACATAACAGTTACACAATATATATTATTAACACTAGCACATAACAGCTACACAATATATATATATTATTATTAACACTAGCACATAACAGTTACACAATATATATTATTAACACTAGTACATTACAGCTAAACAATATATATTATTAACACTAGCACATAACAGCTACACAATATATATTATTAACACTAGCACATAACAGTTACACAGTATATATTATTAACACTAGCACATTACAGCTACACAATATATATTATTAACACTAGCACATAACAGCTACACAATATATATTATTAACACTAGCACATAACTGTTACACAATATATATTATTAACACTAGCACATAACAGTTACACAATATATATTATTAACACTAGCACATAACAGCTACACAATATATATTATTAACACTAGCATATAACAGTTACACAATATATATTATTAACACTAGCACATAACAGCTACACAATATATATTATTAACACTAGCACATAACAGCTACACAATATATATTATTAACACTAGCACATAACCGTTACACAATATATATTATTAACACTAGCACATAACAGTTACACAATATATATTATTAACACTAGCACATTACAGCTAAACAATATATATTATTAACACTAGCACATAACAGTTACACAGTATATATTATTAACACTAGTACATAACTGTTACACAATATATATTATTAACACTAGCACATAACAGCTACACAATATATATTATTAACACTAGCACATAACAGTTACACAGTATATATTATTAACACTAGCACATTACAGCTACACAATATATATTATTAACACTAGCAGATAACAGCTACACAATATATATTATTAACACTAGCACATAACTGTTACACAATATATATTATTAACACTAGCACATAACAGTTACACAATATATATTATTAACACTAGCACATAACAGCTACACAATATATATTATTAACACTAGCATATAACAGTTACACAATATATATTATTAACACTAGCACATAACAGTTACACAATATATGTTATTAACACTAGCACATAACAGTTACACAATATATATTATTAACACTAGCACATACCAGTTACACAATATATGTTATTAACACTAGCACATAACAGTTACACAATATATATTATTAACACTAGCACATAACAGTTACACAATATATATTATTAACACTAGCACATAACAGCTACACAATATATATTATTAACACTAGCACATAACAGCTACACAATATATATTATTAACACTAGCACATAACCGTTACACAATATATATTATTAACACTAGCACATAACCGTTACACAATATATATTATTAACACTAGCACATAACAGCTACACAATATATATTATTAACACTAGCACATAACCGTTACACAATATATATTATTAACACTAGCACATAACAGTTACACAATATATATTATTAACACCAGCACATAACAGTTACACAATATATATTATTAACACTAGCACATAACAGTTACACAATATATATTATTAACACTAGCACATAACAGCTACACAATATATATTATTATTAACACTAGCACATAACAGTTACACAATATATATTATTAACACTAGCACATAACAGCTACACAATATATATTATTAACACTAGCATATAACAGTTACACAATATATATTATTAACACTAGCACATAACAGTTACACAATATATGTTATTAACACTAGCACATAACAGTTACACAATATATATTATTAACACTAGCACATACCAGTTACACAATATATGTTATTAACACTAGCACATAACAGTTACACAATATATATTATTAACACTAGCACATAACAGCTACACAATATATATTATTAACACTAGCACATAACAGTTACACAATATATATTATTAACACTAGCACATAACAGTTAGACAATATGTTATTAACACTAGCACATAACTGTTACACAATATATATTATTAACACTAGCACATAAGTTACACAATATATATTATTAACACTAGCACATAACAGTTACACTATATATATTATTAACACTAGCACATAACAGTTACACAATATTTATTATTAACACTAGCACATAACAGTTACACAATATATATTATTAACACTAGCACATAACAGTTACACAATATATGTTATTAACACTAGCACATAACTGTTACACAATATATATTATTAACACTAGCACATAACAGTTACACAATATATATTATTAACACTAGCACATAACAGCTACACAAAATATATTATTAGCACTAGTACATAACAGCTACACAATATATATTATTAACACTAGTACATAACAGCTACACAATATATATTTTTAACACTAGTAGATAACAGTTACACAATATATATTATTAACACTAGTACATAACAGTTACACAATATATATTATTAACACTAGCACATAACAGTTACACAATATATATTATTAACACTAGCACATAACCGTTACACAATATATATTATTAACACTAGCACATAACAGTTACACTATATATATTATTAACACTAGCACATAACAGTTACACAATATATATTATTAACACTAGCACATAACAGTTACACAATATATATTATTAACACTAGCACATGACAGCTACACAATATATATTATTAACACTAGCACATAACAGCTACACAATATATATTATTAACACTAGCACATAACCGTTACACAATATATATTATTAACACTAGCACATAACAGTTACACAATATATATTATTAACACTAGCACATAACCGTTACACAATATATATTATTAACACTAGCACATAACAGCTACACAATATATATTATTAACACTAGCACATAACCGTTACACAATATATATTATTAACACTAGCACATAACAGTTACACAATATATATTATTAACACCAGCACATAACAGTTACACAATATATATTATTAACACTAGCACATAACAGTTACACAATATATATTATTAACACTAGCACATAACAGCTACACAATATATATTATTATTAACACTAGCACATAACAGTTACACAATATATATTATTAACACTAGCACATTACAGCTACACAATATATATTATTAACACTAGCACATAACAGTTACACAGTATATATTATTAACACTAGTACATAACTGTTACACAATATATATTATTAACACTAGCACATAACAGCTACACAATATATATTAACACTAGCACATAACAGTTACACAGTATATATTATTAACACTAGCACATTACAGCTACACAATATATATTATTAACACTAGCACATAACAGCTACACAATATATATTATTAACACTAGCACATAACAGTTACACAATATATATTATTAACACTAGCACATACCAGCTACACAATATATATTATTAATACTAGCACATAAAAGCTACATAATATATATTATTAACACTAGCACATAACAGCTACACAATATATATTATTATTAACACTAGCACATAACAGTTACACAATATATATTATTAACACTAGCACATAACAGCTACACAATATATATTATTAACACTAGCACATAACAGTTACACAGTATATATTATTAACACTAGTACATAACTGTTACACAATATATATTATTAACACTAGCACATAACAGTTACACAATATTTATTATTAACACTAGCACATAACAGCTACACAATATATATTATTAACACTAGCACATAACAGTTACACAATATATATTATTAACACTAGCACATAACAGCTACACAATATATATTATTAACACTAGCACATTACAGCTACACAATATATATTATTAACACTAGCAGATAACAGCTACACAATATATATTATTAACACTAGCACATAACTGTTACACAATATATATTATTAACACTAGCACATAACAGTTACACAATATATATTATTAACACTAGCACATAACAGCTACACAATATATATTATTAACACTAGCATATAACAGTTACACAATATATATTATTAACACTAGCACATAACAGTTACACAATATATATTATTAACACTAGCACATAACAGTTACACAATATATGTTATTAACACTAGCACATAACAGTTACACAATATATATTATTAACACTAGCACATAACAGCTACACAATATATATTATTAACACTAGCACATAACAGCTACACAATATATATTATTAACACTAGCACATAACCGTTACACAATATATATTATTAACACTAGCACATAACAGTTACACAATATATATTATTAACACCAGCACATAACAGTTACACAATATATATTATTAACACTAGCACATAACAGTTACACAATATATATTATTAACACTAGCACATAACAGCTACACAATATATATTATTATTAACACTAGCACATTACAGCTACACAATAGATATTATTAACACTAGCACATAACAGTTACACAGTATATATTATTAACACTAGTACATAACTGTTACACAATATATATTATTAACACTAGCACATAACAGCTACACAATATATATTATTAACACTAGCACATAACAGCTACACAATATATATTATTAACACTAGTACATAACTGTTACACAATATATGTTATTAACACTAGCACATAACAGTTACACAATATATATTATTAACACTAGCACATACCAGTTACACAATATTTGTTATTAACACTAGCACATAACAGTTACACAATATATATTATTAACACTAGCACATAACAGTTAGACAATATATGTGATTAACACTAGCACATAACTGTTACACAATATATATTATTAACACTAGCACATAACTGTTACACAATATATATTATTAACACTAGCACATAACTGTTACACAATATATATTATTAACACTAGCACATAACAGTTACACTATATATATTATTAACACTAGCACATAACAGTTACACTATATATATTATTAACACTAGCACATAACAGTTACACAATATATATTATTAACACTAGCACATAACAGTTACACAATATATGTTATTAACACTAGCACATAACAGCTACACAATATATATTATTAACACTAGCACATAACACCTACACAATATATATTATTAACACTAGCACATAACACCTACACAATATATATTATTAACACTAGCACATAACAGCTACACAATATATATTATTAACACTAGCACATAACAGTTACATAATATATATTATTAACACCAGCACATAACAGTTACACAATATATATTATTAACACTAGCACATAACAGTTACACAATATATATTATTAACACTAGCACATAACAGCTACACAATATATATTATTATTAACACTAGCACATTACAGCTACACAATAGATATTATTAACACTAGCACATAACAGTTACACAGTATATATTATTAACACTAGTACATAACTGTTACACAATATATATTATTAACACTAGCACATAACAGCTACACAATATATATTATTAACACTAGCACATAACAGCTACACAATATATATTATTAACACTAGCACATAACAGTTACACAGTATATATTATTAACACTAGCACATTACAGCTACACAATATATATTATTAACACTAGCACATAACAGCTACACAATATATATTATTAACACTAGCACATAACTGTTACACAATATATGTTATTAACACTAGCACATAACAGTTACACAGTATATATTATTAACACTAGCACATTACAGCTACACAATATATATTATTAACACTAGCACATAACAGCTACACAATATATATTATTAACACTAGCACATAACACCTACACAATATATATTATTAACACTAGCACATAACAGCTACACAATATATATTATTAACACTAGCACATAACAGCTACACAACATATATTATTAATACTAGCACATAACAGTTACACAATATATATTATTAACACTAGCACATAAGTTACACAATATATATTATTAACACTAGCACATAACAGTTACACAATATATATTATTAACACTAGCACATAACAGTTACACAATATATATTATTAACACTAGCACATAACAGCTACACAATATATATTATTAAAACTAGCACATAACAGTTAGACAATATATATTATTAACACTAGCACATAACTGTTACACAATATATGTTACAACACAAGAACAATGGCAACACTACGGCTATTTCCCTATTATAATCATTTATACAAGTAACTAGTCCTAAAACCCGTTCACACGGGCCATTTTTTGCAGTACAGCGGTCCCACCCCTTGCTCTCTCCCTCCCCCTCTCTTTTGAGCTCTCTCTCCCCCCTCTCTTCTGCACTCTCTCTCCCCCACTCTTTTGCGCTCTCTCTCCCCCTCTCTTTTGCGCTCTCTCTCCCCCTCTCTTTTGTGCTCTCTCTTCCCCTCTCTTTTGCGCTCTCTCTCCCCTCTCTTTCGCGCTCTCTCTCTCCCCTCTCTTTCGCGCTCTCTCCCCTCTCTTTCGCGCTCTCTCCCCTCTCTTTCGCGCTCTCTCCCCTCTCTTTCGCGCTCTCTCTCCCCCTCTCTTTTGCGCTCTCTCTCCCCCTCTCTTTTGCGCTCTCTCTCTCACCCCTTGCTCGCTCTCTCTCCCCCCTCTCTTTTGCGCTCTCTCTCCCCCTCTCTTTTGCGCTCTCTCTCCAACTCTCTTTTGCGCTCTCTCTCTTACCCCTTGCTCGCTCTCTATCCCCCCTCTCTTTTGCTCTCTTTCTCCCCTCTCTTTTGTGCTGTCTCTGTCTCTCCTCTCTCTTTTGTGCTGTCTCTCAGGCCCATTTATTTTTGCAGGTCTGAATCGTAAAATGTATATTATTGAGGTTGTAGCCCTTGGAGGTCTAGGCATTAAATAAATCGCATGTCCAAGTAGATAATCAGATCTCAGAAAATATGACTTGAAATAATATGGCCGTCACGCACAGCAAAGCATAACAAAATATTAGGAAAAATCAAAGAGAATTGAATTCAAATTGAATTAAAATTGAATTTTGAATCACTATAATTTAAAACATAATATACATGCGATTCAGACCTGTAAAAATAAACCTTTCAATGCCGGTGACAACTGTCTATTATTATCGTATTAAGGTACATTTACATATAGGATACGGCAGAAACAATTGTGCAAACTAAAGTCCCACTTTTTTTGTTCCTATACAATCGCGCATGCGCAAACGTCTGTGAACGAGTTTTAACATTCTGACCAAGGATTGCTTTGTGATTGGCGGATGCTTTTAAAGAGAAGGTAGATACGTAATGGTGGGGGGAGTTAGGCGGCCATATTTAGAGATGAATAACGCATATATTGTGAATGAATACGAGGACAAGAAAATAGGTCATAGAGAATGGGTGCGGTGTGGTGTTGGTTTGGGGTTCAAAAATATGGGATCATGTTGTGTCGCTGTCTATTGGTTGTTTGTTACATTAAAGTTTATTTAATAAAAAAAACCTTGAGTGGAGGTCACATGACTCCTGTCTAGAGTGGCGCTCCAGTGTTCTGTTGTTCCCCTCCCACTTACTTCCTGTGCAGCTGCTGCTGGGTGAGTGAGTCAGGCTGTGTGTATTGTGTGATAAATGTTTTAGTCACTTTCTGGTCTTCTTAAAAAGTTTATAATTGTTATAAATCTTGTTCTTTTACTGCATCTTATTCATCTGCTTGTGTCAGGCAATGAGATAGTAAGTGCTGTTCAACTCTTTGTGTTAGTGAAGGGTTAATACACACTGTGCTGCTCTCTGTGCTAGTGAAGGGTTAATACACACTGTGCTGCTCTCTGTGCTAGTGAAGGGTTAATACACACTGTGCTAGTGAAGGGTTAATACACACTGTGCTGCTCTCTGTGCTAGTGAAGGGTTAATACACACTGTGCTGCTCTCTGTGCTAGTGAGGGGTTAATACACACTGTGCTGCTCTCTGTGCTAGTGAAGGGTTAATACACACTGTGCTGCTCTCTGTACTAGTGAGGGGTTAATACACACTGTGCTGCTCTCTGTGCTAGTGAAGGGTTAATACACACTGTGCTGCTCTCTGTGCTAGTGAAGGGTTAATGCACACTGTGCTGCTCTCTGTGCTAGTGAAGGGTTAATACACACTGTGCTGCTCTCTGTGCTAGTGAAGGGTTAATACACACTGTGCTGCTCTCTGTGCTAGTGAAGGGTTAATACACACTGTGCTGCTCTCTGTGCTAGTGAAGGGTTAATACACACTGTGCTGCTCTCTGTACTAGTGAAGGGTTAATACACACTGTGCTGCTCTCTGTGCTAGTGAAGGGTTAATACACACTGTGCTGCTCTCTGTACTAGTGAGGGGTTAATACACACTGTGCTGCTCTCTGTACTAGTGAAGGGTTAATACACACTGTGCTGCTCTCTGTACTAGTGAAGGGTTAATACACACTGTGCTGCTATCTGTACTAGTGAAGGGTTAATACACACTGTGCTGCTCTCTGTGCTAGTGAAGGGTTAATACACACTGTGCTGCTCTCTGTGCTAGTGAAGGGTTAATACACACTGTGTAGCTCTCTGTGCTAGTGAAGGGTTAATACACACTGTGCAGCTCTCTGTATTAGTAAAAGGTTAATACATAATGTGCAGCTCCATGTGCTAGTGAAGGGTTAATACACTGTGCTGCTTTCTGTGCTAGTGAAGGGTTAATACACACTGTGCTGCTCTCTATGCTAGTGAAGGGTTAATACACACTGTGCAGCTCTCTGTGTTAGTGAAGGGTTAATACATACTGTGGTGCTCTCTGTGCTAGTGAAGGTTTAATACATACTGTGCTAGTGAAGAGTTAATACACACTATGCTGCTCTCTGTGCTAGTGAAGGGTTAATATACACTGTGTTGCTCTCTGTCCTAGTGAAGGGTTAATACACACTGTGCTGCTCTCTGTGCTAGTGAAGGGTTAATATACACTGTGCTGCTCCCTGTGCTAGTGAATGGGTTAATACAAAGTGCAGCTCTCTGTGCTAGTGAAGGGTTAATACACACTGTGTAGCTCTCTGTGCTAGTGAAGGGTTAATACACACTACAGCTCTCTGTGCTAGTGAAGGGTTAATACACACTGTGCTGCTCTCTGTGCTAGTGAAGGGTTATACACTCTCTGCTGCTCTCTGTCCTAGGTTTAATACACACTGTGCTGCTCTCTGTGCTAGTGAAGGGTTAATACACACTGTGCTGCTCTCTGTACTAGTAAAGGGTTAATACACACTGTGCTGTTCGCTGTGCTAGTGAAGGGTTAATATACACTGTGCTGCTCTCTGTCCTAGGGTTAATACACACTGTGCTGTTCGCTGTGCTAGTGAAGGGTCAATACACACTGTGCTGCTCTCTGTCCTAGGGTTAATACACACTGTGCTGCTTTCTGTGCTAGTGAGGGGTTAATACACACTGTGCTGCTCTCTGTGCTAGTGAAGGGTTAATACATACTGTGCTGCTCTCTGTGCTAGTGAAGGGTTAATACACACTATGCTGCTCTCTGTGCTAGTGAAGGGTTAATACACACTGTGCTGCTCTCTGTGCCAGTGAAGGGTTAATACACACTGTGCTGCTTGCTGTGCTCTATGAAGGGTTAATACACATTGTACTGCTCTCTGTGCTAGTGAAGGGTTAATACACACTGTGCTGCTCTCTGTGCTAGTGAAGGGTTAATACACACTGTGCTGCTCTCTGTGCCAGTGAAGGGTTAATACACACTGTGCTGCTCTCTGTGCTAGTGAAGGGTTAATACACACTGTGCTGCTCTCTGTGCTAGTGAAGGGTTAATACACACTGTGCTGCTCTCTGTACTAGTGAAGGGTTAATACACACTGTGCTGCTCTCTATGCTAGTGAAGGATTAATATACACTGTGCTGCTCTCTGTGTTAGTGAAGGGTTAATACACACTGTGCTGCTCTCTGTGCTAGTGAAAGGTTAATACATACTGTGCTGCTCTCTGTGCTAGTGAAGAGTTAATACACACTGTGCTGCTCTCCGTGCTAGTGAAGGGTTAATACACACTGTGATGCTTTCTGTGCTAGTGAAGGGTTAATGCACACTGTGATGCTCTCTGTGCTAGTGAAGGGTTAATACACACTGTGCTGCTATGTGTGATAGTGAAGGGTTAATACACACTGTGCTGCTTTCTGTGCTAGTGAAGGGTTAATACACACTGTGCTGCTCTCTGTGCTAGTGAAGGGTTAATACACACTGTGCTGCTCTCTGTGCTAGTGAAGAGTTAATACACACTGTGCTGCTCTCTGTGCTAGTGAATAGTCAATACACACTGTGTTGCTCTCTGTGCTAGTGAAGGGATAATACACACTGTGCAGCTCCCTGTGCTATTGAAGGGTTAATACACACTGTGCTGCTCTCTGTGCAAGTGAAGGGTTAATATGCACTGTGCAGTTCCCTGTGCTAGTGAAGGGTTAATACATACTGTGCTGCTCTCTGTGCTAGTGAAGGGTTAATACACACTGTGCTGCTCTCTGTGCTAGTGAAGGGTTAATACACACTGTGCTGCTCTCTGTGCTAGTGAAGGTTTAATACATACTGTGCTAGTGAAGAGTTAATACACACTATGCTGCTCTCTGTGCTAGTGAAGGGTTAATATACACTGTGTTGCTCTCTGTCCTAGTGAAGGGTTAATACACACTGTGCTGCTCTCTGTGCTAGTGAAGGGTTAATATACACTGTGCTGCTCCCTGTGCTAGTGAATGGGTTAATACAAAGTGCAGCTCTCTGTGCTAGTGAAGGGTTAATACACACTGTGTAGCTCTCTGTGCTAGTGAAGGGTTAATACACACTACAGCTCTCTGTGCTAGTGAAGGGTTAATACACACTGTGCTGCTCTCTGTGCTAGTGAAGGGTTATACACTCTCTGCTGCTCTCTGTCCTAGGTTTAATACACACTGTGCTGCTCTCTGTGCTAGTGAAGGGTTAATACACACTGTGCTGCTCTCTGTACTAGTAAAGGGTTAATACACACTGTGCTGTTCGCTGTGCTAGTGAAGGGTTAATACACACTGTGCTGCTCTCTGTCCTAGGGTTAATACACACTGTGCTGTTCGCTGTGCTAGTGAAGGGTCAATACACACTGTGCTGCTCTCTGTCCTAGGGTTAATACACACTGTGCTGCTTTCTGTGCTAGTGAGGGGTTAATACACACTGTGCTGCTCTCTGTGCTAGTGAAGGGTTAATACATACTGTGCTGCTCTCTGTGCTAGTGAAGGGTTAATACACACTATGCTGCTCTCTGTGCTAGTGAAGGGTTAATACACACTGTGCTGCTCTCTGTGCTAGTGGAGGGTTAATACACACTGTGCTGCTCTCTGTGTCAGTGAAGGGTTAATACACACTGTGCTGCTTGCTGTGCTCTATGAAGGGTTAATACACATTGTACTGCTCTCTGTGCTCTATGAAGGGTTAATACACACTGTGCTGCTCTCTGTGCTAGTGAAGGGTTAATACACACTGTGCTGCTCTCTGTGCCAGTGAAGGGTTAATACACACTGTGCTGCTCTCTGTGCTAGTGAAGGGTTAATACACACTGTGCTGCTCTCTGTGCTAGTGAAGGGTTAATACACACTGTGCTGCTCTCTGTACTAGTGAAGGGTTAATACACACTGTGCTGCTCTCTATGCTAGTGAAGGATTAATATACACTGTGCTGCTCTCTGTGTTAGTGAAGGGTTAATACACACTATGCTGCTCTCTGTGCTAGTGAAAGGTTAATACATACTGTGCTGCTCTCTGTGCTAGTGAAGAGTTAATACACACTGTGCTGCTCTCCGTGCTAGTGAAGGGTTAATACACACTGTGATGCTTTCTGTGCTAGTGAAGGGTTAATGCACACTGTGATGCTCTCTGTGCTAGTGAAGGGTTAATGCACACTGTGCTGCTCTCCGTGTTAGTGAAGGGTTAATACACACTGTGCTGCTCTCTGTTCTAGTGAACGGTTAATACACACTGTGCTGCTCTCTGTGCTAGTGAAGGGTTAATACACACTGTGCTGCTATGTGTGATAGTGAAGGGTTAATACACACTGTGCTGCTTTCTGTGCTAGTGAAGGGTTAATACACACTGTGCAGCTCTCTGTATTGGTAAAAGGTTAATACATAATGTGCTGCTCCCTGTGCTAGTGAAGGGTTAATACACACTGTGCTGCTCTCTGTGCTAGTGAAGGGTTAATACACACTGTGCTGTGCTGCTCTCTGTGCTAGTGAAGGGATAATGCACACTGTGCTGCTCTCTGTGCTAGTGAAGGGTTTATACACACTGTGCTGCTCTCTGTGCTAGTGAAGGGTTAATACACACTGTGCAGCTCCCTTTGGTAGTGAAGGGGTTAATACACACTGTGCTGCTCTCTGTGCTAGTGAAGGGATAATACACACTGTGCTGCTCTCTGTGCTAGTGAAGGGTTAATACACACTGTGCTGCTCTCTGTGCTAGTGAAGAGTTAATACATACTGTGTTGCTCTCTGTGCTAGTGAAGGGATAATACACACTGTGCAGCTCCCTGTGCTATTGAAGGGTTAATACACACTGTGCTGCTCTCTGTGCAAGTGAAGGGTTAATATGCACTGTGCAGTTCCCTGTGCTAGTGAAGGGTTAATACATACTGTGCTGCTCTCTGTGCTAGTGAAGGGTTAATACACACTGTGCTGCTCTCTGTGCTAGTGAAGGGTTAATACACACTGTGCTGCTCTCTGTGCTAGTGAAGGGTTAATACAAAGTGCAGCTCTTCTCAGTGCTAGTGAAAGTGCTAATATATATTGTGTAGCTTTATGTATATAGTGTAGCTGTAATGCACTAGTAGAGGATATGACAGTGACAATGGGCTCAGTGCTAGTGAAAGTGCTAATATATATTATGTAGCTTTATGTATATAGTGTAGCTGTAATGCACTAGTAGAGGATATGACAGTGACAATGTGCTCAGTGCTAGTGAAAGTGCTAATATATATTGTGTAGCTTTATGTATATAGTGTAGCTGTAATGCACTAGTAGAGGATATGACAGTGACAATGTGCTCAGTGCTAGTGAAAGTGCTAATATATATTTTGTAGCTTTATGTATATAGTGCAGCTGTAATGCACTAGTAGAGGATATGACAGTGACAATGTGCTCAGTGCTAGTGAAAGTGCTAATATATATTGTGTAGCTTTGTGTATATAGTGTAGCTGTAATGCACTAGTAGAGGATATGACAGTGACAATGGGCTCAGTGCTAGTGAAAGTGCTAATATATATTGTGTAGCTTTATGTATATAGTGTAGCTGTAATGCACTAGTAGAGGATATGACAGTGACAATGTGCTCAGTGCTAGTGAAAGTGCTAATATATATTGTGTAGCTTTATGTATATAGTGTAGCTGTAATGCACTAGTAGAGGATATGACAGTGACAATGTGCTCAGTGCTAGTGAAAGTGCTAATATATATTGTGTAGCTTTATGTATATAGTGTAGCTGTAATGCACTAGTAGAGGATATGACAGTGACAATGTGCTCAGTGCTAGTGAAAGTGCTAATATATAGTGTGTAGCTTTATGTATATAGTGTAGCTGTAATGCACTAGTAGAGGATATGACAGTGACAATGTGCTCAGTGCTAGTGAAAGTGCTAATATATATTGTGTAGCTTTATGTTTATATTATCACTTTCACTAGCACAGAGCCCATTGTCACTGTCATATCCTCTACTAGTACATTACAGCTACACTATATATTGTCTAGCTTTATGTATATAGTGTGGCTGTAATGCACTAGTAGAGGATATGACAGTGACAATGTGCTCAGTGCTAGTGAAAGTGCTAATATATATAGTGTAGCTTTATGTATATAGTGTAGTGTCTGTAATGCACTAGTAGAGGATATGACAGTGACAATGGGCTCAGTGCTAGTGAATGTGCTAATATATATTGTGTAGCTTTATGTATATAGTGTAGCTGTAATGCACTAGTAGAGGATATGACAGTGACAATGGGCTCAGTGCTAGTGAAAGTGCTAATATATATAGTGTAGCTTTATGTATATAGTGTAGCTGTAATGCACTAGTAGAGGATATGACAGTGACAATAGGCTCAGTGCTAGTGAAAGTGCTAATATATATAGTGTAGCTTTATGTATGTAGTGTAGCTGTAATGTACTAGTAGAGGATATGACAGTGACAATGGGCTCAGTGCTAGTGAAAGTGCTAATACATAGCGTGTAGCTGTAATGCACTAGTAGAGGATATGACAGTGACAATGGGCTCAGTGCTAGTGAAAGTGCTAATATATATTGTGTAGCTTTATGTATATAGTGTAGTGTCTAATGCACTAGTAGAGGATATGACAGTGACAATGGGATCTGTGCTAGTGAAAGTGCTAATATATATTGTGTAGCTTTATGTATATAGTGTAGCTGTAATGCACTAGTAGAGGATATGACAGTGACAATGGGCTCAGTGCTAGTGAAAGTGCTAATATATATTGTGTAGCTTTATGTATATAGTGTAGCTGTGATGCACTAGTAGAGGATATGACAGTGACAATGTGCTCAGTGCTAGTGAAAGTGCTAATATATATTGTGTAGCTTTATGTTTATATTATCACTTTCACTAGCACAGAGCCCATTGTCACTGTCATATCCTCTACTAGTACATTACAGCTACACTATATATTGTCTAGCTTTATGTATATAGTGTAGCTGTAATGCACTAGTAGAGGATATGACAGTGACAATGTGCTCAGTGCTAGTGAAAGTGCTAATATATATAGTGTAGCTTTATGTATATAGTGTAGTGTCTGTAATGCACTAGTAGAGGATATGACAGTGACAATGGGCTCAGTGCTAGTGAATGTGCTAATATATATTGTGTAGCTTTATGTATATAGTGTAGCTGTAATGCACTAGTAGAGGATATGACAGTGACAATGGGCTCAGTGCTAGTGAAAGTGCTAATATATATAGTGTAGCTTTATGTATATAGTGTAGCTGTAATGCACTAGTAGAGGATATGACAGTGACAATAGGCTCAGTGCTAGTGAAAGTGCTAATATATATAGTGTAGCTTTATGTATGTAGTGTAGCTGTAATGCACTAGTAGAGGATATGACAGTGACAATGTGCTCAGTGCTAGTGAAAGTGCTAATATATATTGTGTAGCTTTATGTATATAGTGTAGCTGTAATGCACTAGTAGAGGATATGACAGTGACAATGTGCTCAGTGCTAGTGAAAGTGCTAATATATATTGTGTAGCTTTATGTATATAGTGTAGCTGTAATGCACTAGTAGAGGATATGACAGTGACAATGTGCTCAGTGCTAGTGAAAGTGCTAATATATATTGTGTAGCTTTATGTATATAGTGTAGCTGTAATGCACTAGTAGAGGATATGACAGTGACAATGGGCTCAGTGCTAGTGAAAGTGCTTATATATATTATGTAGCTTTATGTATATAGTGTAGCTGTAATGCACTAGTAGAGGATATGACAGTGACAATGTGCTCAGTGCTAGTGAAAGTGCTAATATATATTGTGTAGCTTTATGTATATAGTGTAGCTGTAATGCACTAGTAGAGGATATGACAGTGACAATGTGCTCAGTGCTAGTGAAAGTGCTAATATATATTGTGTAGCGTTATGTATATAGTGTAGCTGTAATGCACTAGTAGAGGATATGACAGTGACAATGTGCTCAGTGCTAATATATATTGTGTAGCTTTATGTATATAGTGTAGCTGTAATGCACTAGTAGAGGATATGACAGTGACAATGTGCTCAGTGCTAGTGAAAGTGCTAATATATATTGTGTAGCTTTATGTATATAGTGTAGCTGTAATGCACTAGTAAAGGATATGACAGTGACAATGTGCTCAGTGCTAGTGAAAGTGCTAATATATATTGTGTAGCTTTATGTATATAGTGTAGCTGTAATGTACTAGTAGAGGATATGACAGTGACAATGGGCTCAGTGCTAGTGAAAGTGCTAATATATATTGTGTAGCTTTATGTATATAGTGTAGTGTCTAATGTACTAGTAGAGGATATGACAGTGACAATGTGCTCAGTGCTAGTGAAAGTGCTAATATATATATTGTGTAGCTTTATGTATATAGTGTAGCTGTAATGCACTAGTAGAGGATATGACAGTGACAATGGGCTCAGTGCTAGTGAAAGTGCTAATATATATTGTGTAGCTTTATGTATATAGTGTAGCTGTAATGCACTAGTATAGGATATGACAGTGACAATGTGCTCAGTGCTAGTGAAAGTGCTAATATATATTGTGTAGCTTTATGTATATAGTGTAGCTGTAATGCACTAGTAGAGGATATGACAGTGACAATGTGCTCAGTGCTAGTGAAAGTGCTAATATATATTGTGTAGCTTTATGTATATAGTGTAGCTGTAATGCACTAGTAGAGGATATGACAGTGACAATGTGCTCAGTGCTAGTGAAAGTGCTAATATATGTTGTGTAGCTTTATGTATATAGTGTAGCTGTAATGCACTAGTAGAGGATATGACAGTGACAATGTGCTCAGTGCTAGTGAAAGTGCTAATATATATTGTGTAGCTTTATGTATATACTGTAGCTGTAATGCACTAGTAGAGGATATGACAGTGACAATGTGCTCAGTGCTAGTGAAAGTGCTAATATATATTGTGTAGCTTTATGTATATAGTGTAGCTGTAATGCACTAGTAGAGGATATGACAGTGACAATGTGCTCAGTGCTAGTGAAAGTGCTAATATATATTGTGTAGCTTTATGTATATAGTGTAGCTGTAATGCACTAGTAGAGGATATGACAGTGACAATGTGCTCAGTGCTAGTGAAAGTGCTAATATATATAGTGTAGCTTTATGTATATAGTGTAGCTGTAATGCACTAGTAGAGGATATAACAGTGACAATGTGCTCAGTGCTAGTGAAAGTGCTAATATATATTGTGTAGCTTTATGTATATAGTGTAGCTGTAATGCACTAGTAGAGGATATGACAGTGACAATGGGCTCAGTGCTAGTGAAAGTGCTAATATATATTGTGTAACTTTATGTATATAGTGTAGCTGTAATGCACTAGTAGAGGATATGACAGTGACAATGTGCTCAGTGCTAGTGAAAGTGCTAATATATATTGTGTAGCTTTATGTATATAGTGTAGCTGTAATGCACTAGTAGAGGATATGACAGTGACAATGGGCTCAGTGCTAGTGAAAGTGCTAATATATATTCTGTAGCTTTATGTATATAGTGTAGCTGTAATGCACTAGTAGAGGATATGACAGTGACAATGTGCTCAGTGCTAGTGCTAATATATATTGTGTAGCTTTATGTATATAGTGTAGCTGTAATGCACTAGTAGAGGATATGACAGTGACAATGTACTCAGTGCTAGTGAAAGTGCTAATATATATTGTGTAGCTTTATGTATATAGTGTAGCTGTAATGCACTAGCAGAGGATATGACAGTGACAATGGGCTCAGTGCTAGTGAAAGTGCTAATATATATTGTGTAGCTTTATGTATATAGTGTAGCTGTAATGCACTAGTAGAGGATATGACAGTGACAATTTGCTCAGTGCTAGTGAAAGTGCTAATATATATTGTGTAGCTTTATGTATATAGTGTAGCTGTAATGCACTAGTAGAGGATATGACAGTGACAATGTGCTCAGTGCTAGTGAAAGTGCTAATATATATTGTGTAGCTTTATGTATATAGTGTAGCTGTAATGCACTAGTAGAGGATATGACAGTGACAATGTGCTCAGTGCTAGTGAAAGTGCTAATATATATTGTGTAGCTTTATGTATATAGTGTAGCTGTAATGCACTAGTAGAGGATATGACAGTGACAATGTGCTCAGTGCTAGTGAAAGTGCTAATATATATAGTGTAGCTTTATGTATATAGTGTAGCTGTAATGCACTAGTAGAGGATATAACAGTGACAATGTGCTCAGTGCTAGTGAAAGTGCTAATATATATTGTGTAGCTTTATGTATATAGTGTAGCTGTAATGCACTAGTAGAGGATATGACAGTGACAATGGGCTCAGTGCTAGTGAAAGTGCTAATATATATTGTGTAACTTTATGTATATAGTGTAGCTGTAATGCACTAGTAGAGGATATGACAGTGACAATGTGCTCAGTGCTAGTGAAAGTGCTAATATATATTGTGTAGCTTTATGTATATAGTGTAGCTGTAATGCACTAGTAGAGGATATGACAGTGACAATGGGCTCAGTGCTAGTGAAAGTGCTAATATATATTGTGTAGCTTTATGTATATAGTGTAGCTGTAATGCACTAGTAGAGGATATGACAGTGACAATGTGCTCAGTGCTAGTGAAAGTGCTAATATATATTGTGTAGCTTTATGTATATAGTGTAGCTGTAATGCACTAGTAGAGGATATGACAGTGACAATGTGCTCAGTGCTAGTGAAAGTGCTAATATATATAGTGTAGCTTTATGTATATAGTGTAGCTGTAATGCACTAGTAGAGGATATAACAGTGACAATGTGCTCAGTGCTAGTGAAAGTGCTAATATATATTGTGTAGCTTTATGTATATAGTGTAGCTGTAATGCACTAGTAGAGGATATGACAGTGACAATGGGCTCAGTGCTAGTGAAAGTGCTAATATATATTGTGTAACTTTATGTATATAGTGTAGCTGTAATGCACTAGTAGAGGATATGACAGTGACAATGTGCTCAGTGCTAGTGAAAGTGCTAATATATATTGTGTAGCTTTATGTATATAGTGTAGCTGTAATGCACTAGTAGAGGATATGACAGTGACAATGGGCTCAGTGCTAGTGAAAGTGCTAATATATATTGTGTAGCTTTATGTATATAGTGTAGCTGTAATGCACTAGTAGAGGATATGACAGTGACAATGTGCTCAGTGCTAGTGCTAATATATATTGTGTAGCTTTATGTATATAGTGTAGCTGTAATGCACTAGTAGAGGATATGACAGTGACAATGTGCTCAGTGTTAGTGAAAGTGCTAATATATATTGTGTAGCTTTATGTATATAGTGTAGCTGTAATGCACTAGTAGAGGATATGACAGTGACAATGTGCTCAGTGCTAGTGAAAGTGCTAATATATATATTGTGTAGCTTTATGTATATAGTGTAGCTGTAATGCACTAGTAGAGGATATGACAGTGACAATGTGCTCAGTGCTAGTGAAAGTGCTAATATATATTGTGTAGCTTTATGTATATAGTGTAGCTGTAATGCACTAGTAGAGGATATGACAGTGACAATTTGCTCAGTGCTAGTGAAAGTGCTAATATATATTGTGTAGCTTTATGTATATAGTGTAGCTGTAATGCACTAGTAGAGGATATGACAGTGACAATGTGCTCAGTGCTAGTGAAAGTGCTAATATATATTGTGTAGCTTTATGTATATAGTGTAGCTGTAATGCACTAGTAGAGGATATGACAGTGACAATGTGCTCAGTGCTAATATATATTGTGTAGCTTTATGTATATAGTGTAGCTGTAATGCACTAGTAGAGGATATGACAGTGACAATGTGCTCAGTGCTAGTGAAAGTGCTAATATATATTGTGTAGCTTTATGTATATAGTGTAGCTGTAATGCACTAGTAGAGGATATGACAGTGACAATGTGCTCAGTGCTAGTGAAAGTGCTAATATATATTGTGTAGCTTTATGTATATAGTGTAGCTGTAATGCACTAGTAGAGGATATAACAGTGACAATGTGCTCAGTGCTAGTGAAAGTGCTAATATATATTGTGTAGCTTTATGTATATAGTGTAGCTCTAATGCACTATTAGAGGATATGACAGTGACAATGGGCTCAGTGCTAGTGAAAGTGCTAATATATATTGTGTAGCTTTATGTATATAGTGTAGCTGTAATGCACTAGTAGAGGATATGACAGTGACAATGTGCTCAGTGCTAGTGAAAGTGCTAATATATATTGTGTAGCTTTATGTATATAGTGTAGCTGTAATGCACTAGTAGAGGATATGACAGTGACAATGTGCTCAGTGCTAGTGAAAGTGCTAATATATATTGTGTAGCTTTATGTATATAGTGTAGCTGTAATGCACTAGTAGAGGATATGACAGTGATAATGTGCTCAGTGCTAGTGAAAGTGCTAATATATATTGTGTAGCTTTATGTATATAGTGCAGCTGTAATGCACTAGTAGAGGATATGACAGTGACAATGTGCTCAGTGCTAGTGAAAGTGCTAATATATATTGTGTAGCTTTATGTATATAGTGTAGCTGTAATGCACTAGTAGAGGATATGACAGTGACAATGTGCTCAGTGCTAGTGAAAGTGCTAATATATATTGTGTAGCTTTATGTATATAGTGTAGCTGTAATGCACTAGCAGAGGATATGACAGTGACAATGGGCTCAGTGCTAGTGAAAGTGCTAATATATATTGTGTAGCTTTATGTATATAGTGTAGCTGTAATGCACTAGTAGAGGATATGACAGTGACAATGTGCTCAGTGCTAGTGAAAGTGCTAATATATATTGTGTAGCTTTATGTATATAGTGTAGCTGTAATGCACTAGTAGAGGATATGACAGTGACAATTTGCTCAGTGCTAGTGAAAGTGCTAATATATATTGTGTAGCTTTATGTATATAGTGTAGCTGTAATGCACTAGTAGAGGATATGACAGTGACAATGTGCTCAGTGCTAGTGAAAGTGCTAATATATATTGTGTAGCTTTATGTATATAGTGTAGCTGTAATGCACTAGTAGAGGATATGACAGTGACAATGTGCTCAGTGCTAGTGAAAGTGCTAATATATATTGTGTAGCTTTATGTATATAGTGTAGCTGTAATGCACTAGTAGAGGATATGACAGTGACAATGTGCTCAGTGCTAGTGAAAGTGCTAATATATATAGTGTAGCTTTATGTATATAGTGTAGCTGTAATGCACTAGTAGAGGATATAACAGTGACAATGTGCTCAGTGCTAGTGAAAGTGCTAATATATATTGTGTAGCTTTATGTATATAGTGTAGCTGTAATGCACTAGTAGAGGATATGACAGTGACAATGGGCTCAGTGCTAGTGAAAGTGCTAATATATATTGTGTAACTTTATGTATATAGTGTAGCTGTAATGCACTAGTAGAGGATATGACAGTGACAATGTGCTCAGTGCTAGTGAAAGTGCTAATATATATTGTGTAGCTTTATGTATATAGTGTAGCTGTAATGCACTAGTAGAGGATATGACAGTGACAATGGGCTCAGTGCTAGTGAAAGTGCTAATATATATTGTGTAGCTTTATGTATATAGTGTAGCTGTAATGCACTAGTAGAGGATATGACAGTGACAATGTGCTCAGTGCTAGTGAAAGTGCTAATATATATTGTGTAGCTTTATGTATATAGTGTAGCTGTAATGCACTAGTAGAGGATATGAAAGTGACAATGTGCTCAGTGCTAATATATATTGTGTAGCTTTATGTATATAGTGTAGCTGTAATGCACTAGTAGAGGATATGACAGTGACAATGTGCTCAGTGCTAGTGAAAGTGCTAATATATATTGTGTAGCTTTATGTATATAGTGTAGCTGTAATGCACTAGTAGAGGATATGACAGTGACAATGGGCTCAGTGCTAGTGAAAGTGCTAATATATATTGTGTAGCTTTATGTATATAGTGTAGCTGTAATGCACTAGTAGAGGATATGACAGTGACAATGTGCTCAGTGCTAGTGAAAGTGCTAATATATATTGTGTAGCTTTATGTATATAGTGTAGCTGTAATGCACTAGTAGAGGATATGACAGTGACAATGGGCTCAGTGCTAGTGAAAGTGCTAATATATATTGTGTAGCTTTATGTATATAGTGTAGCTGTAATGCACTAGTAGAGGATATGACAGTGACAATGGGCTCAGTGCTAGTGAAAGTGCTAATATATATTGTGTAGCTTTATGTATATATAGTGCAGCTGTAATGCACTAGTAGAGGATATGACAGTGACAATGGGCTCAGTGCTAGTGAAAGTGCTAATATATATTGTGTAGCTTTATGTATATATAGTGCAGCTGTAATGCACTAGTAGAGGATATGACAGTGACAATGGGCTCAGTGCTAGTGAAAGTGCTAATATATATTGTGTAACTTTATGTATATAGTGTAGCTGTAATGCACTAGTAGAGGATATGACAGTGACAATGTGCTCAGTGCTAGTGAAAGTGCTAATATATATTGTGTAGCTTTATGTATATAGTGTAGCTGTAATGCACTAGTAGAGGATATGACAGTGACAATGTGCTCAGTGCTAGTGAAAGTGCTAATATATATTGTGTAGCTTTATGTATATAGTGTAGCTGTAATGCACTAGTAGAGGATATGACAGTGACAATGTGCTCTGTGCTAGTGAAAGTGCTAATATATATTGTGTAGCTTTGGAAAGTGGAATACCTAATTAGGTATGGAACAGTTTAAGGGGTAATTTTTTGGAAGGAAGGAAAGCAGTTATAGAGTTAAAAGAGGGGAGTGTTCCCTGCAGAGCAGGGAGGGGGGGAACTTGAGAGGGTGGAGATTCAGAGCTAATAATTAGAGCTGCAGAACTGAAAGTAAACCACTAACCTGTTTTTTGTCTTCCCTCCCAGCCCTCCCTGTTTGGCGGTTGTTCGTTGTCTGATTTTTTACAGGTCCAGTAGCAGATGGAGGATCTTCAGTTCGTGACAGCTGGTTTAGTTTCCTTTGGCAGGGGGCTACATAGTCATGTGGACCTTTGTAAGTCCAAAGGCTTTAATTCATAGTATGGGGTCTCCCTTCGGGACTAACAGTCTTTTGGCTGGGGGACCGTTGACTATCCAGTATTGGAGACTCCGTTAACCCTGAAACTGATAGGTGGGGGGTTTGCATGGCGGCATGCTTTCCCAAGGGCGGCGGAAAGGGGTGTGGCATAACAAGATAATTGGCCGGTAACATCATAGAAGGAAGGTACAGTGGGCGTGTAGGACCCTAGTCGCCGAGGGGCTAGGGATAGGTCGGCTCGCTGGTCGATCTTCCTTGGGCGGAGAAGTAGGCGGAATGAGGGCGTCCTCATTTCCAGGGCGGCCACACCCCTTAGAGGGTTAATTAGGACAAGATCTTCTTGCCAGCTTGGTGGTTAATCAGGTTAGGGTTATTTATTTATTTAATAAAGCAACCCCTCCCCCTGTTGGGGAGGTGGTTTTTTCTCCCAACTTTGTGTGTTGTGTCGTTATTATATAGATAAGATGGTTTTGGGGAGGGTTGGTGTCAGGTTGACTGAATGAAACTAAAAAATTTAACCCCTTAATGTATATAGTGTAGCTGTAATGCACTAGTAGAGGATATGACAGTGACAATGTGCTCAGTGCTAGTGAAAGTGCTAATATATATTGTGTAGCTTTATGTATATAGTGTAGCTGTAATGCACTAGTAGAGGATATGACAGTGACAATGTGCTCAGTGCTAGTGAAAGTGCTAATATATATTGTGTAGCTTTATGTATATAGTGTAGCTGTAATGCACTAGTAGAGGATATGACAGTGACAATGTGCTCAGTGCCAGTGAAAGTGCTAATATATATTGTGTAGCTTTATGTATATAGTGTAGCTGTAATGCACTAGTAGAGGATATGACACTGACAATGTGCTCAGTGCTAGTGAAAGTGCTAATATATATTGTGTAGCTTTATGTATATAGTGTAGCTGTAATGCACTAGTAGAGGATATGACAGTGACAATGTGCTCAGTGCTAGTGAAAGTGCTAATATATATTGTGTAGCTTTATGTATATAGTGTAGCTGTAATGCACTAGTAGAGGATATGACAGTGACAATGGGCTCAGTCACTAATTTTATTAATTTGCAGCATTTAATGTTAAAAGTATCCAATTTGTCTTTGAAGTGTTTGCATTTTTTTCTTTTGTCTGATTGGCTGCTGCTTAACATGTGGCTTCTCTGCATGTGTTCTGGGAGATGTAGTTCAGTATTGAACTGACCTTTGTTCTCCTCCCATTTACTTCCTGTGCAGCTGCTACTGGGTGAGTGAGTCAGGCTGTGTGTGTTGTGTGATAAAAGTTTTAGTTACTTTCTGGTCTTCTTAAATAGTTTTATAATTGTTATAAATCTTGTTATTTTAATGCATTTTATTCATCTGCTTGTGCCAAGGCAATGGGATACTAAGTGCTCTCAACTCTTTGTGCTAGTGAAGGGTTAATACACACTGTGCAGCTCTCTTTTCTAGTAAAGGGTTAATACTCACTGTGCTGCTCTCTGTGCTAGTGAAGGATTAATACACACTGTGCTGCTCTCTGTGCTAGTGAAGGGTTAATACACACTGTGCTGCTCTCTGTGCTAGTGAATGGTTACTACACACTGTGCTGCTCTCTGTGCTAGTGAATGGTTAATACACACTGTGCTGCTCTCTGTGCTAGTGAAGGGTTAATACAGTCTGTGCTGCTCTCTGTGCTAGTGAAGGGTTAATACACACTGTGCTGCTCTCTGTGCTAGTGAAGGGTTAATACACACTGTGCTGCTCTCTGTGCTAGTGAAGGGTTAATACACACTGTGCTGCTCTCTGTGCTAGTGAAGGGTTAATACACACTGTGCTGCTGTCTGTGTCAGTGAAGGGTTAATACACACTGTGCTGCTCTCTGTGTCAGTGAAGGGTTAATACCCACTGTGCTGCTCTCTGTGCTAGTGAAGGGTTAATACCCACTGTGCTGCTCTCTGTGTCAGTGAAGGGTTAATACACACTGCGCTGCTCTCTGTGCTAGTGAAGGGTTAATACATACTGCGCTGCTCTCTGTGCTAGTGAAGGGTTAATACACACTGTGCTGCTCTATGTGCTAGTGAAGGGTTAATACACACTGTGCTGCTCTCTGTGCTAGTGATGAGGTTAATACACACTGTGCTTCTCTCTGTGCTAGTGAAGGGTTAATACACACTGTGCTGCTCTCTGTGCTAGTGAAGGGTTAATACACACTGTGCTGCTCCCTGTGCTAGTGAAGGGTTAATGCACACTGTGCAGCTCTCTGTGCTAGTGAAGGGTTAATACACACT